>NC_061112.1:38554258-38649217 GCF_002878395.1 Capsicum annuum | reverse complement strand
CTGAAATTCTTTTATCCTTGGATGATGATTACTCTATTGATATTTGAGGGTTATTTATGGAAACCTCATTGATTTGTGTTGAACTGAATGAAAATGGCTCAAAGGGTTAGCTTGGAGCTACTCATAGCCTCAAGCACCGTGTGACGCTCCGGGACCCATTTTCTGGGGTGTTATATTTCATAGCCTACTTCTATTGGATTCTTTGACTATCTTTGGGGGCGTGTCCCAACTTATATTTGCTTGGTCTGCTTAGAGGTTTTGTGGATTAGTGTGGATTGGGATTTGTTAAAATTCTTAAATTCCATTCTGAGTTACCTATCTTTTTATATGTTCAAAACTCTACTTATCTTTTTATATGTTTGAAATTCATCTGTTGCAAGCTATATTGTTTTCAATTTTGCTACGCAAAGAGAGTGGTCTCCCATCCTCAACAGACTTGAGATACCCATCATGGCCAGGCCCTAGTTTAGATCATGACACAATTTATCGTAGCAAGTGTAGGTCTCTTATTGGGTGGTTTGAGGTTGGTGAGACTAGGTCTTTTAGTACTAAATGGTTCACCAAGACATGGACAAGGTGAAGGTGATTAGGTAAAGACTTAAGGTTTCTCAAAGTTGCCAAAAGTCGTATGAGAATGTGAGCTAAAGTGAGTTGGAGTTCGTCATAGGCGGTTGGGTATTTTTGAAAGTTTCTACTATGAAGCGAGTGATGAGGTTTAGGAAGAAAGCTAAGCTTAGTCCCTATTATGTTGGTCTATATCTGATTTTGAGAAGAGTGGGGAAGGTTGCCTATGAGTTGGATTCGTCTGTGAGTCTGGGTTCCGTTCATACAAGTTTCTATTTGTCAATGTTTATGAAATATGTTGGTGATCCTTCTCTAGTAGTGCCTAATGAAAATTTAGGTATTTCATATTCCTTGACTCATGGGGAAGACACGATTGAGATTTTGGATAGGCAAGTTTGCTAATTGAGGACTAAGGATGTAGCTTCGGTAAAGGTTGTTCAGAGGAATCAAAAAGTGGAGGAAACTAATTGGGAAGTTGAAGAGTTTATGAATTCCAAGTATCTATTTTTGTTCTCTGGGATTGATGATCATGCATAAGGTTTGCGCTTATTTTATTCTACTAGCATTTCGACTGTTGTTGATGGTTTTGTGGTTGCTTTCTATCTTGTATTAGTGCGAAAGGGTACCTTAACTCCACATTCAGGGATGAATGGTCCTAGTGGTAATGTTAGACCTAAGGTTTTGAACTCTAAATTTTTCTTAATAATTTTTCTTACTACTCAGGGTATGAATCAGGCAATAAGTTGTGAAGACTTATCAAAATTCATATAAAAATAATCGTTGTCTAACTAGTTGGGTTTTCTTATGTTTTTGTCATTGTCACGATTGGGATCATACGATTCATAAGGTAATGTCATGAGTCATGGTAAGGGACTTATGACTTTATCAGTGAGATATCCCAAGGTTTTGGTCTTGGTATTGATTAGACTACACAAGTCATAGGGTGAGGTTAAGAGTCGTAGGGTGGTACTCGTGACCAAACCAGTAAGGAGGCCCTAAGTTTCAGCCTAAGATACAAGTCTTGGTGCCCACGCGTAATTAGTGACCATGAGTTGTGATGTTACCCAGAGTCATTGGTAACAACTATTCTTTTCTTTTGATTAAGCAAATTTTGGTCATTTCCTTTATCCCTAATTATAACACACGACCATAAAGCACTCTAAGGGTCTCTTTCTCATTATTTTAATAAGTCAAATACACTCTCTTCTCTCTAAAATTCCCAAGTCAAGTAGAAAGATATGGTTTTGAATGGTTGGTTAGCTTGGGCTCAAAGCGTGGTTTCTTTTAAAACTCTTTGTGTTTTAACGTATATATCTATTCCCTAAACTTGTATTTTTATCTTGGCATGTAATGATTTAGTATTCATATGGTTTAAATATTTTGTTTTGGAATTTGGGTTGAGGGTTTTTGATGATTATTGTTTGAATGGTATTCTCATGGTTTACATGCATTTTCTATGCTTTATCGATGGATTTTGGAACTCATTGGATTCATGGGTATGGATGATGGAATAGGCTCATGGATTCCCCCAAAGTTTATGGATTTTTGCTATTGAAATTCATAATAACATCTACCCACCTTATGAAATTGGCTTTGAAACATGGTTATATGCATAATTTAACCATTCATGGAACTTCTGCATACCATAAAGAGGGTTAGTGGAATATAAATAGTTTTAAAGTTCCTTAATAGCCATAATTTATTTATTTTTAATTAGAGCTTGGGGGTCTTGGATTCCCTAAGTTGGTGTATAAGATTGGAATGACATGATTCTGTAATCTTGTATGCTCATAGGTGTGATAATACCAAAAGTGAATGCATTAATAAATGGTTCATGGTTGAATGCATGAGTTATGTGTAAATGTTTTAATTTGGGCTTAAACAGGGTAGGGTATCTCACCGTAGAAGGTTGATGTCCCATAGGAACCAATACTAGAAATCACATTTGCCGACATGGGGGTCTTTATAACTGCATTCATAGTTCACACTATATATAAACTTTGGAATGGCTGGGGTCGTGGTTTCCCTGGACAACAACAACAACAACAACATACCCAGTGTATTCCTATCCAGTGAGGTCTGGAGAGGGTAGAGTGTATGTAGACCATACCTCTACCCCAAGAGAAGTAAGAGTCTGTTTCTGATAGACCCCCAATTTAGGACCAATAACAGTATAACAAATACAAAAAGTAAGCGGATACAAACTTGTGTGGTACACAAAACAAACTAACAGTATAACAAACACAAAATATAAGTGTATAATAAACTAGTACGGGATGCAAAAAGGCCAACACCACTAACCCCCAAAACTACAGCCCCAACAACAAATCAGAAACTCCAGACCCAAAGGAGCACTCCTCTATTACTACCGCCGTGCTCTCACCCCCTAACCCTCTACCCTAATTTACATCCTCCACACCTTCCTATCAAGGTTCATGTCCTCTGTAAGCTGTAATTGTTCCATATCATGCCTAATCACCTCTCTCCAATATTTCTTCAATCTACCTCTAGCCCGCCTAAAACCATCCATAGCCAGAGCCTCACACCTTTGCACTGGAGCATCAGGGCCCCTCCTCATCACATGCCCGAACCAATATAGTCTTACTTCTCCCAACTTATCCTCCACTAAGGCAACTCCCACTTTCTCCCGAATAATCTCATTTCTCATCCTATCTTTCCTGGTATGTCCATACATCCATCGTAACATTCGCATCTCTGCTACCTTTACTTTTTGGATGTGGGAGTTATTAACTGGCCAACACTCCACTCCATATATCATATCCGTCCTGACTACCACTCTGTAAAACTTACCTTTAAGCTTTGGGGGCACCTTCTTATCCTAAAGAACTCCCAAAGTGAGCCTCCAATTCAACCAACCTGCCCTAATATGATGCGTGACATCCTCATCAATCTTACCATTACCCTGAAATAGACCCCAGATACTTGAAACTCTCTCTTTTCTAGATGGCCTGAGAGTTTAGCTTCACAACCACTCCATCTTCTTGCAACATATTACTTAACTTACACTCCAAGTACTCCGTCTTTGTTCTACTTAACCAAAAACCTTTAGATTTAAGCGTCTGTCTCCAAATCTCCAACTTATCATTAACTCCACCCTGAGTTATGTGACAAACATACACTGGAGCCTTTTTGGTGGGGGAGCCAGATCCATATAAACCATGGGTTCCCTTAGGATGGTAGAGCTACACAGTTTTGATTAATGATCTTATATCTCATGCTAAACCTTTTTCCCTATCCCAACATTATATTTGTATATATGCATGTATGTGAACATATATATTGAGTTTGGATTTACTTTTAGAATGGCATTATTTTATCCTTTCTCAGAATTACATTATATGTATTTATGATGTAGGGTCCTAGTGGTTTCTTATGTTGGTTTGTACAATGTTAGGCGGTGCAGTCATCTATTGGGTTCGCGGTAAATAGGTGATCTTCATTCTTTTGAAAGCTTAGTCATTCCATTGGTTTCTTTCCATATTTCAGAATATAAGAGTTCACATTAACATTATCATTGTTATTTTTATTATCATGGTTGGGGCCATTTCCTGACCTAGCTTGATAATTGAATTGGTTTAGTGGCTTTAGTGGACATGTGTGGGTTTGATGTATTTTTGACTTTTAGAGATTACTCTTGAGTTACATTAACTCTTTTTATCTTTATTCTTTGGTTGTCTTCTACTTTGTTGTTATTAGATTATGCTTGGATGGGACAGGATATAGTGGTGATCTTTGACCCTTAGTGGGCTTCAGATAGCATCCATGTATAGGCCTAGGGTCGGGTCATGACATATTCACAGTACACTTTTGCACATTTTTCGTACAGATCCAAGTACAAGTTACTGCTATTTATTTGAAGATCGCACTGTAGTGGATTTCAAAGATAGAGTGGGCTCTTGGAGACGGAATTGCCCCATTTTATTCTATTTATCTATGTCTAGTATTTTTTTTTGAGATAGATTATACTGACTATTCTATATCATATAATGTGCTGTAGTAGCTCTTGTACTGACTCTACCGGGTGATGGGATGGTTTTCTATTTTATGGCTATCTTTTTGACTTTTTTATTACCTTTCTTAATCATGATTTGTATTATCTATTTGGCCCTTTTGGGTTATTTTCTACCATGTTAGCCCATTGTAAAATAGCTCCAATCTACGGTTTGGCTTACCTACTAGTAGGGTTTAGTAGGTGCCATTATTACTCAAAAATTATGTAATGAAAAATTGGTAAAGGTTTCACCGGTATTATTGTTACAAGAGTTAGTCTCTAGTAGAGTCCTGGAGATCAGAATAATGACATCTATTTCTTATCTGTGAGAGGCTCTAGGACATTCGTGGGATTTTTTCACTTTTTCACTTATATTGTTCAAAGTGTTTGTGTCTGTTACAACGACATTCCCTTTGTTTCATTTTTCATAGATGACAAGGACATGTGCTACCGCTACATGAGATGAGGATTGCGAGACCAAGACTAGGGATCCTATCACTATTTTTGGATGACCTAGAGCTCGTGGACATTCTCGTGATGCATCCCCAGCTAGGGTCCATGATAGGGGCCTTCACCAAACCTTATTCCTGCTTTTAAGCCATAGGTTCTAATACCCTAGCCAGCGATGGGCCAAGGCAATCCTGGGATCCACCTGGACTTACTTCTTCTTCAGTACTCAGGGATTGTTTGGTTCAGGTTCTAGGGTTAGTTGGTGGTGTATCATCTATTGGGTAGGTTTTTGATATTGGTCCTAACTAGGTTTTTCTAGTGCACCAGGCGAGGATGCATACGAGTTTCTGATTATTTGTGAGTATAGGGTCCATAATTTGAGCCTAGTTGAGAATCATGGTGTGGATTTCACTACCTTTCCACTAGACTTGGCAACTCGACATTAGTATATAGTTCATCTTGACTCTAGGCCAGCTGGATCTTCTCCTTTGACATGGGCTCAATTCTTTGAAATATTATTTGAGAAGTATATGCCTCACAATCTTATGGATCATTTATGGGATCAGTTCTTGAGGTCGAAAAGGGATTGATGATGGTTGTGGAGTATGAGCCTTATTTTTAAGAGTTTTCTAGGAATGTTGCTTCTATTTTATCTAAATATTATAAGAGAATTCAATCCTTCATTCGAGGATTGAGACTTTCCCTTTGTATGTCTACTTAGAATTTGGTTTAAGCAGGTAGGTCTTTGATGAGGGTTTTGATCACACTCAGGTCATTGAGGAGATGCATCGCACGGCCTAAGGTGACAGCAATAAGAGGCCTTGATATCAGGAAAGTTTTAGTGGTAGCCATAGTAGCTCTTTTTTCAGATACAATGGTTCACAAGGTAGGTACCCTCTGTGTAATCTATATTAACATTAAATGTAGTTTAGTAGACCCATTAAGGCAGTGCTCCAGATTATTATTGGAGATCAATCTTGTGCTAGTGATCACCCTAATCAAGATAGTGTTTATTCATAGAGTAGCACTTTTTGTAGTTATTTTAGTCATGGTAGTTATTTTAGGTCAGCCAAATCAACTGGTTTTTGTTCAGCTTATGTGACATTTTGTTGTTGGGAAGTTTTTAGTCATTAATCATGAGAGTGATCTAGTCGTGGGGCGATTGTTAATACAGCTTAGAATATGCCCCATTTAGGGAAGTTCATCCCTTAACTATAGGTCATTTGCATGGTCATAGGGGTGGTCCCTAGGGTGTAAATGGAGCTTATAGATTAGGTGGGACAGAAGATTTGTTAAGAGTCCAGCCAGGTAGAAAGCGTGGTTAGTTGTGTGTAGTACCTGCTAGGCCCTTGGCTGAGTCTTCAGATTCTATTATCATAGGTATAATTCTTGTGTATCGTTAGTCGACCTTTGTTTTATTTGTCAGAGGATCCACTAATTCTTATGTGTTTTCTTATTATGCCCAACTTTTAGGGTTATCTTGGGATTTGCTATTTATGCCTTTATGTGTATCTACTCTTGTGGGCAATTCTTTAGTGGTGGATCGGGTGCTCAAATTGTATGTTATGATTGTTAGTGATGTTGATAATCATGTTGATCTTATCATATTGGACATGGTTGATTTTAATTTTATTTTGGGCATGGAGAGGGTATCCCACTATCATGTGGCCATGGATTGCTTTACCAAAACCATTACCTTAGCCATGCCCGACATACCTCCGATCGTGTGGCAGGAAGCTGTTAGCCATGATTCTATAGGGATTATTTCTTATGTTTGTTTTAGGAGATTATCTCAAGGGGTTGCGATTCTTATCTTGCTTATATTCATGATGTTAGTATGGTGAGTCCATCGCTTGATTATGTTCCTACAGTCCATGAGCCTAATGTTTTCTTTACAGATCTTATGGGTATACCTAATTCATATGAGATTGATTTTTTTATTGACCTTTAGCTTGGCACCTGACCTATTTCTATGGAACCCTAGTGTATGAATCCTATTGAGCTTAAGAAGATAAATTCTCTGCTCTAGGATCTTCTTGGTAAGGTGTTTATTAGACCAAATATGTCCCCTTGGGGAGCTCCTGTATAAATTTTGAAGAATAAAGTTGTCTTATATGCATGTGTATTAATTATATAGGCAGCTTAATAAGATGATAGTGAAGAAACGTTATCCAAATACCACACATTGATGACTTGTTTGTCCAATTTTAGGGTGTAATAGTATTTTGTAAGACTGATTTGATGTTTGGTTTTTATCAGTTAAGGATTCGAGAAAAGGATATCCCAAAGATAACCTTTAGGACCATTACAATCATTTTGAGTTCCTAGTGATGTTTTTTGGGTTCACTAATGCCCAGGCGCAGTTATGGATTTGATAAATCATGTGCTCAAATGGTTTTTGGATTCCTTCATGATTGTGCTAATCGATGACATCCTTGTGCATTCAAGGAGCAGAGTCCGCATGCAAAATATTTGAGGATTATGCTTCATGCTTTGAGAGATCATGTTCTTTTTGCCAAGTTCTCTATTTATGAGCTTTGGCTTGAGTTATTGACATTCGTTGGGCATTTTATGTCTAAGTATGGAGTTATGGTAGACCCAACAAAGATTGAGGCTATTAATGAGTTGGAGGCCCACATATTCACTGAGGTTCATATCTTTATTATCTTGGCCTATTATTATCGGTGTTTAGTTAAGGGTTTTGATACTATTTCAACACCAATGATCAGATTGAATATGAAAGAGATTCCTCTTTTGTTGTTCAAGGATTGTGAATTGAGCTTTGTTAAGCTCAGAGAGTTCCCTAGATCGGCTCCTATTTGACTCTTCCTATTAAGGGTGAGGGTTTCAATGTGTATTATAATACTTTTGGTGTTGGATTGGGTTTTTTATTTATGTAGTAGGATCGTGTTATCGGTTATGATTTGAGGCATATTAAGGTACGCGAGTGCAACTACACAAATTATGCTTTGGAGTTAGAGGTAGTAGTTTTCACGCATAAGATTTGATGTCATTATCTTTATGATCGGCATTGTGAGATATTCATAGATCATCGCAGACTTCGGCATATTATAACCCAAAAAGAGATTAATGCTAGGCAACACTAATGGATAGAGTTGCTTAAAAACTATGATATCTTCATTTTGTATCATTTGAGCAAGGCGAATATGGTAGAAAAACCTTGAGTCAGAAGGCAATGATTATGGGTAGCTTGGATGGTATTTAAGTTTCTCAGAGGCCCTTGGCATGGGACAACCATTCCTTCACATATTTATGGTGTGATTTGATATTTTAGACCCTAGGAGGATCCTTTCTAGTCTTGAAGCTAGGTCCTTAATATTTGAGCAGATTCGGGATTATCAATTTTAGGATAATAGAATTTCCATCTTTCGTAATTAGTTGCTGAATGTTGAGTCAAAGAGGTCTACCATAGATTCTGAGGGTGTCGTGCAATTTTGTAGCTGTATTTGTGTTCCTAGGATTGATGACTGATTCAATTGATTTTGCACAAGGACCATAGCTTTAGATATTCCATTTATCCATTACAACTAATATGTATAGAGATTTGAGACATCATTATTGGTTGAGTGGGATGAAGAGGGATGTGGCGTACATTCTAGCTCATTGATAGTGTTTTCAGTGGGCGAAGGACAAACATTAATGACTTAGTGGATTGATTCAGAGGTTGTCCTATTCTCAAGTGAAAATGGGAGAAGATTACCATGGGATTTTTTAGTGTTTTGCCTCACCTTCTAGTGCTTTCAATGGAATTTGGGTCATTATGGATTGGTTGACCAAGTCAGCACATTTCAATCCTATTATGATGACCTTCAGTGTCGAGAGGTTAAATCGTATCTATGTCGGTGAAATAGTCTATTTTCATGACGTGCCTATATCTATCATATCAGACTGGGGTTCCATGTTCACTTCTATCTTTTGTAGAGCTTTCCAAGAGGAGTTGGGTACTCAGCTAGATCTTAGTATAACATTTTATCTACAGATAGATGGATAGTCAGAGCGGACTATTTAGGTTCTAGGGGATATGTTCCTCACCTTTGTTATGGATTTTGGAGGTTAGTGGGAGCAACACTTAGCTTTGGCGGAGTTCGCATATACTAACAGTTACCAATTGAGTATTGAGATGGCAGCTTTTGAGACTTTTTATGGCAGGCGATGTTGTCCCCTATTAGATGGTTTAAGATTTCTAAGTTTAGACCCCTAAAACAACCAAGAATGTGGCCTTGCAAAAATATTTGGTTTTGAGCATAAAGATCAAGATACTATTGGACATGCCAACTTACCCTTGGTTACAACTCTTATCCTTCTCCCCCTCCCCTCTAATACCTTGAGAAATATATTAGGGTAGCACACTATTTTCTATATGACATAACCCTTCCTTAGTCGTAACCAATGTATACGAGTGGTGTACTACTCAATCGTATGGAGTGAGGTCTCAAACCAAGTGGACTATTTTGGTTACAGGTATAGCTCATGAGTTAAGGGCGCGTCGTACCCTTTGGATATGATTCAAAGGTGTCCACTCGTACCCACAATAGTATGGTTCACCAGGAGAAGCCTAGACTACGAGTTAGGGTACCACTGTACAATTGCCAAGGAAACCGTATAGAGGAGTCGTACCCCTGCATGTACTCATGTTCCAGCTTTTAACCAAGGGCTTTGTGGTCATTTTCTTTGCTTAAAACCCTAAGTCCCATAACTACATAAGGAATTGTAGCCTCCTAAGCCCTCATTTACAAGACTAAAACATTCCAAAACTCTCTAAAAGTTCTTGGAGCAAGATTGGAGGCTAAGGTTTGGAGGATATGCATCTAAGGTAAAAAGAGTCAAGTTGCCTTGGTGGATCATCTTGTTTAAGGCATGCAACTCTCCCCCTTCTTAAATAACTCTAAAACCCGTGTATTGTACACTTCAATTAGTAAGTGTGCATTGTGGTTTTGAAATCTAATGAAAAAAATTTTGTTGCTAAATTGTGAACAATGATGATTCCTACTTAGAGTTGTGTTTATTCATGTTATTCATGATGATTTGGATATATGGAAGCTTGTTGTATATGGTTTAACATGTGTTTCTTAAGTAACCCTAATCTTAATGATTTCTACCATGAAAATAGCCTTGTTAAAGGTATGTACTAAGGTTTTTGAGAAAAATATCTAAGTAAATTGTCTAACCACACGCATGTGATGTTTTGAACTAGGGTAATGGACCAATAAGCATGAATGATTGATAGATAAGATTGTAAAGATATTATGAACTATATATTGTGTAATTGACAATATAGGGTTAATGACTAATAAGGGGTTGAAGCCCTAAAACATGAAAATGAACGTGATTTGTGTATTAAGTCCAAATTTGATGAGGATGCAGTGAAAGCTTGCTAATGAAATATGAATAGTCAAGTGGGTATTGAGGTTTGAAATTTGAAATTATGACTAATGGAAACAAGGCATTTAGTCTATTGAAGCAATTAGTGGTTGAATGGTTTTGTAAAGTTCAACTGTCTGTCTATGGAATCATTCTAATGAACGTGAACGAGTCATGATAATGACTTGATGAATGTTAATACTTGTGGATGGTTGGTAAAGACCTTTTTTGACATGTATTAAGTCACTAGGATTTTAAATACTTGGTAAATAGTTGATAAGAACCTTATTAATCATACAATGGATTAGCTTATGGCGTTAAATACGGTGATGGCCCTATAAGTATGAATGGTTGATAATTGGGAATATGTTGATGTTTCTTCCCATGTAATTTGTTAAACTATGTCCATGTTTGTTTGATGGCTAATAAATGAGGTTCTATTCCCTAATCTTGAACTTAGAATTGTGTGTGGAACTAAAGTGTAGCATAGAAAGGTTAATGAAGAATGAATAAGTTAGTAAGGGTCTTGATGACCGTCGATTGAATTGAATGATGTCTTAAATTGAAGCATTGGCCTAATAAAGTATTTAATCGGTAAATATTTCCATGAAGACCTTATGGTCCCATGAAGAGCTTAATGACCGTGAATTGAATTATATGATAAAATGTGTTAAGGCATCGGCCTATTAAAATGGTTGAGCGATGAAGGCTCTCATGAGGACCATGTGGTCATGTATCATGTTGAATTGGCTAAATGAGCTAGAATCCTTAACTCTAAAAGGATTTGGATGAGTGTAAATACATGAACTAATGGGTCAGGAGTTCAAATGACGACTAATATGACAAATGATTCAATTTCCTGCTTTCATGAAATGATGGGTGATTCGAGTTCCTCATTTAATGACGCAGCTAGTGATTTGAGTTCTTAGACTGGTATGACTAGTGATTTAAGTTCCTAGTCCGAAGAGATCTCTTGAGGTTAAAATACCTTGTCAAATAAAAAGGCTAGTGATTCAAGTTCCTAGATCGGTAAAATGACTAGCGATTCTCGTTCCTAGTCCAAGGAAATAGTGAGTGATTCGATTTCCTTATCTAATGAAATGACTAGTGTTTGGTGTTCCTTGACCGATGAAATGACTAGTGATTCAAGTTCCTAGTCTAATGAAATAGCGAATAGTTCAAGTTTTTTGTCTAATGAAACGATTAGTGATTCAAGCTCTTAGTCTGATTTGATGATTAGTAATTCGAGTTTCTATTCCAATGCGATAACTTGTAGCTTGAATCCCTTATCTAATGAAATTGGTTAGATTTATTAAATTGGTTGAATTGGTTGAACTGGTTGATTGATTAACTTGGAGGACTCAGTCAAATTTAATATATTGGTTGAGTTGGTTTGGGGTTCGAATCCCCATGACTAGTGTAACGATGAAGCTTATGGTTATAAAATTTTTAAGGTGAAATATTGAATGTTCTTCACTCCATGTCTTATAAATGAATGATTTGAGAATGCATGTTATAACTTGTCCCATGCTTTGGTTCGTTGTGTAATAAATACACATAAATTTACCTTTATATATGCCTATACTTGTGTAAATGTGATTGCATATAATGATTTGACGTGGATTTAACAAATGTGCTATTTTATCCTATTCATTAGGTTACATGCTAGCGCTCCAACCGCTAACTGTCTCCAGACGCTATGTCCTGATGAGACATAGGGGCTGGAGCATTTTCTTCTTTTTCTATGCAGTGAATAGGTGTCCGAGCGGTTCGGGTATTGAACTTGAAGTGGTGAGCTTCCATACTATTGTAGACTTACCATTCATTGTCATGTTACTCTTTGTAATAGGCTTGTATAGATTTAGTACTTCGCTATTTTGGGGCTCTGATCTTTACATATTATTGACTTCAGTTGGTTAAAAGTTTGTGATGATTATGGACTTGGGTATTTTGGTTAGACTATTGGCCTTAATGAAATTTTAGTTATTGTCTTAGTATTGACTATTAGCCTAATATTTCCACTATCTTATTATAAGGTCGGGATTCACTCGACCCTGTGGTTGTTGTGATGATGATTAAGTTTGGTTAATGAGGCGACCTCTAGTTCATGTGGGCTTGAGGTGCCCATATGAAATGTCCCAGTTTTGGGCCATGCCAAGTTGGTATTAGAGCCTAGGTTTATGGTCAATTGGGAGTCCACAAATCCGTGTCAAGTAGAGTCTTTTTTATAAGTGTGAAGAGAGCCATACTTATAAGAGAGAAGATATGAGTTATTTAAGAATGTTTCCCTTTCTTATGTTTCAATCTCAAGATATATAGAGTCTAAGGTCATAGATTCCTTTGATTTCTTCTTGATAATCTTTCAGATCATGTATCCAAGAAGATCTGATGTTCAAGCGAGCTCTTTTGTCCTAACTTAGGGGCAATATGGACAATGCTCTTCAAACTTCTGGGATTCAAATCCGATTAAGGGTTGTGACATCTGACTGTCCTTATGGGGTTCCCCCTTTTCCCACTAACCCAACCATTGGGGGTTATATTTCTCCTTTGTCGCCTAAAAATGCTTGGTCCCATCGCTCCCTTGCTTAGTTGGCTCAAGTTGGTGGAAAGTGGTCAAAGAAGAGGTATTGAGCGGGTCTAATTTTTTACATTGCGACTAGTTCTCCCTATGCAAACCCTTTAGGTGATGGGTATCTTCAGATTGGTAAAGCTCATAAGGCACAAGGTGCCCAACATCAGGTTAGCAGGGTCCAATCCGCATTCACCTAGCCTCCTTGTTGGTTTTGTAATCAATCACACTGCGGTTGTTGGGAGAAAGGAAAGAACTGATGTTTTCTATGTGGTCTAATGGGTCACATTCAACAGGAGTATCCCACAAGGGTTGCCGCTTGGGCGAAAAGGGTGTCAGTTATTAGTTTCTAGCTTTGGCACCTAAGGGTGCCCAAGTTAAGGCTAATAGTGCCCAGTCGCTCTATCTCAGGCCCTCTTTGCAGATTTTGTGGTCAAAGTCATTGTGGACAGTGTTAAAAAGGGAAAAAAAATATTTTTGTTATGGTCAGGTCGGGCACTGCAATGAGAGTGCCCCTCCCGAGTGTCTTCTTCGGCCAAAAAAGCCTTTATTCTACTTCTCTTACTTTGGCATCAATAGATGCTTTCTTCAAGTCTGTTTCTAGTATCGGCGTTGGCCAGAGTCCCTTCTATGCACTTTCTACTCACTAAGGCCTTGTTGCATCTTCAAATGATGTTACGGGTATGTTGAGGATTTTCTTCTACGATGTGTATTGTTTTCTTGATCCAGGGTCTACTCTTTCTTATGCACCCCCATATATGGCGGTGTGATATTTGTTGGTAGTAGGGGTGTTTTTGTTGACTTGATAGAGTTGTACATGGTTAATTTTAATGTTATTCTTGGGATGAATCGGTTGTACTCTTGCTATGCATTCATAGATTGTAGAACCCATAGGGTCATGTTTAAATTACCTATGGGAAGATGGTTCCTTAGTGACTAAGGAAAGGATCGTTCCTTATCTTAAAGACCAAAGGGTAATTCCAAAAGGGTATTTGTGCCATTTGGTCTGAGTTAAAGACTCTAACTCAGAAGCAACACCTCTAGTACCTATTCCCATGGTTAATGAGTTGCTTTTCATGTCCTCCAGGTTGACTTCTGCACCAGCGGCATTTATGGATTTGGTGAATAGGGACTATAGCTTATATCTTAGTGTATTCTAAGAGTGAAGTAGATCATATGGATCACCTTCATGCCATGCTGCAATTTTTAAGGATCATCGTTTGTATGCCAAGTTCTCAAAGTGGAAGTTTTGATTGTAAGTCATAGCTTTTCTTGTTCGTGTAATCTATCTCTAGTAAAGGGATCTTGGTAGATCCCCAAAAGGTATGCGGTGGTGTATCTTTTGGTGTCCAGATCTTAAGACTCCTCCTTTACTTTGTTGTGTCGGGATGGGTTTTATTTGTGACCTAGGTAGTTACTATGAAGAACTCTGTGCCTATGGTATCGTGTCTCTGCTGAGGGTCTTGCGTTGAGTAGAGTGAGCACTTCTTATGCTTTAGTTCCTCTGTGATCCTTCTTGTGTTGGTTAGTCGCTTTGGGAGCTTGGTGATGTTTTAAAATGGGGAATGCATAAGTCCCTAAGTAGGGAGATTTTGGGGCACCTTTTTAAGGCATTGTATGGTAGGAGATGTTGTTCTCCTATTTGATGGTATGAGGTTGGTAAGGGTAAGTTTGTTGACACCAATTTAGTTCACCAAGCCATAGATAAGGTGAAGGTGATTCGGTATAGGTTGAAAACCTCTCAAAGTCACCAAAAGTCCTATGCAGATGTGAGGCATAGGGTCTAAGAGTTTAGTGTCGGCAATTGAGCATTCTTAAAAGTGCCCCCCCCCCCCCTGAACTGAGTAATGTGGTTTGGTAAAAAAAGGAAGCTTAATCCCTCTCTTTCTCCCTTTCTCTCTCTCTCTAAATATATATATAAATAAATATATATGTGCGTATGTATATATGTATATATTTATATACACACACCACTTCAGTAGCATGTATAAGGATTTAAACTTTCTTTTTCTTTGTTTTATTGTTTATTGTTTTCAATTTAAGATTTTCCTTATCTCAAATAAGTCAAGCAATAAGTAAATATGTTCAATATTATTAATCCAGTAACAATGAAGTGAAAAAAATTATATAAAAGAAACTTCTTTGAAAATTATATGTATCTTTATTATGATATAGATTAGGTTACGTGTCAGTTAATGTGGGCATTTAAGAGAGGAACACAACACAGTGAATCACTTTTAAGTGACCCTTAAGGCCATTTTTTTTATCCATGTATTTTCTGCATTAGAGGTTTTCTACAGTTGCCCCTAGTAATTTATGGCTTTCTTGGACTCATACTTTGATTCTTGAGTAATTCATTTGGTTTTTATGTCAATTTTCTTTATCCAAAGCTTTTGAGGCTGAAAAATTGGTCTTTGGCGAATTATCAAGTAAATGACCTTGGATGAGAATTTTGAAAATTTTGTTAGCTTCAATATAGATTTTGTGCTGGGGGGACCTTTTGTTCAGGTTCTGAGGCTTTCAGACTTACTTTGGGCTATCAGTTGGTTTTTTCGTTAAAATAAAAGGTTGGGTTGAGACTTATATTTTTTCTAGAATAATATGTTTTCATAGGGTAGCATATATTTTTGTGTGCAGGGGTTTTTGAAGGAATTTCAAGCACCCGATCAGAGTCTTTTAGACTTAGAAACATTTGATGGTGCAATCAGCTGATTCATCCCCTTATGCATACTTTTGGTCACTTAAGTACAATCGATTATTCAGCTAGGGAGCTATTTATACGAAAAGAGGTGATGTGTGTTCCCACTGCTAAAGTAGGCTCTCCTCTTCTTATACAGAACAGACTATGAAGCTTTGGGGTTGGTTAAGTCGAGGGTTTAGTAAACCATGACAACCAATTATGCAGATAGTCAGTCACTTATATGATGCTTCTTAAGAAGCAAGACCTCCGCTTAAGCAGATGTAGTTGTATTTATACACACCCTCAACTTTGACTTTTTCTCCAATTTTACCCAGAATTCCTCCATAGTTGATCCCTTTGATCTTGAAAAACTCTTTAGAAAAATATAGGTTCGAGCTGTCTAGGTGAGTTCTTTATCCCTGGTCTTTTTTTCGTTGATAATTTGTAAGTTTCTGGTCTAAATTCTAATTTAATTCTCAAGTTAAATTCTTGTTTTTCTTTTATTTATGGGTCTATTTAAGGAATGGATTTGGGGTCAATCATGATTAAATTTTGATCATGAGATATGTCTGAGAGTTACAATTATGGGTTTGTTTTTCGAGTTCCATAAGTGAATAGATTTTTGAACCAAAGCATAAACATTCAATAAGTGTATCATTCCTCTTATATTAATATGTATATTATTATTCTATTAGCATTTGTGAAGACACGATTCCTTAGGTCACGATTTACCTACTAGAACCCACTAGTAGGTAAGCCAACATGTGGTCTAGAACTACTAGTAATGGACTACAAAGAGAAATGAAGGAAGAATGCAGAATAAATATTGTAAAAAGGCTAAAATACACAAGGTAGTCCCAAAACTCGATGGAGCTAGTACAAGTGCTTCTAATATAATAAGACTACAAAATAAAGTACTAAATGAATATACTAATACAACCAATCTATAAATACAACATATATATTAGTCTAATACATTGTATGGAGAACAGGAATACTCTGAATACTTGGTTCTCAACCTATGTCTCCGAACAATAGTTTCTATACATGACACACACAATAACGGCGAGACCCTGTACTATGATCTGCAGGTAGCAGAAGTGTGGTATGAGTACCAACCACACGATGGATAGTAGGCAATTTCCAAGTGAGCTTGGAAGATAATGAAAATATGCATAACACGTATGAAAGAATGTCAACAATGCTCAAATATCCAAGAAACTAACATACTAAAGATATGGAGACAATAAGGATAAACTATAAGATTCTAGCCATACTCTGGCACCTAAGAACTATATCGTATATTGTTGGTCGACATACAAATGAAGAGCATAACAAGGATATACAGTAGTATACAAGGCCAAGGAATGGATATACAACATGAAAAAATGAATGAAGGGAGGGATATATGGCACTACCATAACTACATATTAATATATATACATAAACAAGGCTAACTCAAAGGTACAACCTAAAGTAGTCATACTAGTATCTTAAGGCCTCTTAATCATAATAGAACTAGTGCTAACATAATAAAGATCTCTAATCATGATGTCTAAACTTGGGATAATTATTTATAATAAAGGTACCGTAAAGAAAAGAATCAAAATCATGCCTCGAATATGAGAATCAATCTAGTAATGAACTTGTCATAACTAACCATAATAATAACACATACAGTAACCGGCTAGCCTAAAAATATTATACCTAAACTGGGACCCATAACTCGGAAGGTAGAATCAACACACAACAAACCAAAAGCAATACTCATCACCTATACCTATGCAACCCTCCATAAGGCTGATAGATATAGGCATATACTGGTGATAGGCAAGTGCCTGGAAGAATTAATGAAAAGTATAATCTATACTGCTATAACAGAACCAAGTACCATAATGTAACCAAGTGTATAAACCTCCTCTAGCTCGGTTACTCACAATGTTAGGACCTATAATGGCCTCTCTTCTTAGGCATGATGACTTACGAATGAAGGGGCCTTGATGATGTCTGAGACTACTTATATGCACTAACCTAATACTAATCCTTAATTGCTAATAACCTTACACGACATGAAATTGGTGCTTTTTGTATGGTCATCTCAAGCCCAACAAGGACCTGAGTTACCCTGTTAACCTCACCTAGCCAATACACCAATTCACAAGAGTCGGATAAACTCCGAACATATAATATGATAGTGGAAGCAAAATATTCATAACATTAGAAATGCTAGCCATTCATTGATATCAACATTCAACATCCAATCTACCTAAGTCCATAGTCATCCATAAGCCTCAAAAAGTTCAGAGTCAATAATATGTTCGGAAAAGCCCCTGATAATAGCAAAAATCAAAACTAAAATAGTCCTATGAAAAAGGCTATGGCAACCATGAAATGTGTTCCTTCCGAAAGATGGAAGATAACCACTTCGATGTCAACACTTGAATTGCCCTAACACCTGATCACTACATAGGAAGAGAATATGATACTCCGGGACATATGTCACGTGGGGACACATTATTCAGAGAGGGTTAGCAATTGAAGCGCTAGCATGTAACTCAAGAGTAAGGATAAAATAGTGTTAACATTCAATACCAAGTCAAACCATCACAATCCACCATATTTATACACATAGACATGTAAATGCATATGGATACATCAAGTTTAAAAGATAACAAGGCCTCAACGTGCATTTCAAAGCACTCAAATGTGGACCATAAAGTGGAGAACTCTAACCTTCCACCGCTAAGGTTATATCGAGAAAGACAACTCTAACCTTAAGCCATCTTATTAAGTAAGTGTACTCTAACAACAAGCCTTCTCTTTAGTCAAGTGGACTCTAACCACAACCTATTTCATTATGCATGTGGACTCTAACCACAAGTTATTTCATTATGCATGTGGAATCTAACCACAAGCCATTTTATTACATATGTTAACTCTAACCGCAAGACATCACGCCCAATACTAGATGACATTAGGACTGTAACCCTTTGTACATGCATTCATATTGTACCATTCACATTTGGGGACTTTAACCCATTTAACAATTTTAAGCCATCAAGGCCACAATTCCACATCGTACATGACTATAAGGTCTTCATGAATCACATATCAAACAATCACTTCAAAAAGCCAATACATTAGTTTCAATTATCATTCAATTTAAATTGTGGTCATCAAGATTCCTACTCAACCATTCATTCTTCATTAGCATTCTTATACAACTCTTTAGTTAAAATACAATTCAAGCTCATGTTTAGGGACTTTAACCCTTTTAGTAATCAAATCATCAAGGTCATAAATTAACTAATTACATGTATAATAAGGTCTTTACAATGCCATTTACAAACCACTCATACTTATTGGACCATTACCCTAGTTCAAAAGATTACCAATATGTGACTAGACATTTCTCATAGACATTTTCACAAACACCTTGTGGGCATGCCTTTACCAAGGCCAAAATCAAAGTAGAAATCATCATTCTTAGGGTTATTCATGAATCATTTGTTAAACCATGAAAAACAAGTACCCACATGCGAAAATCATCACTAAAGTCAAGTATAAACACAAGTCTAAGTAGGAGCAAAAATTACTCAACACTAGGCATCAAACCATAACCATTTGATTTAAAGATCATCTACAAGTCATAACCCAAGTTTAAAACACATGATATTTGAGTTTACAGTAAGGGAAAGAGTAACATGCCTTTATAAAGGATGATTCCGAGAAGAACTTCTCCCTTTCTTGCTACTAGATGATCACCATTTGAAAGTCTATCTTAAATCTTTGTAGTGAAGTTTTAGAGAGTTTTTTTGGAATGTTTGATCCAATAAATAAGTGTTTTAGGAGGCCAAAATATATTATATAGTGAGGGGACTTAAGGGTTTTGGGGTGGGAAATGTCCATAAAGCCCATGGCTTAAAATCTGAAAAGTAACTTCCAAGGAGAGCACGACTTACTTGAGTAAACTATACCCTAGGGTACGAGTGGTACCCTAGCTCATACCCTAGGACCCATCAAGGACCCCTACACTAACAAAGGTATGAGTACACACATAATACTCGTATCTTAAGGTATGAATTATACCCTAAACCATATCCCAAACCATACCCAAGATAGTGTCCAATAGATCAAGACCAATACTCCATACGACTAGGTAGTATATGACCCGTATCTAACATACGACCATGGAGAGGATAAAAAGTATCTTGGACAGTGTATAACCCATACCACACTGCCTAGTATACAAGTCAAGGGTACCACTAGTACCTTGAAGTCGTACCCAGTCCAGAAGCTTCAACTAAGAGAATTTTCTAAAGGTCTGAGGCCTAGGTGTTTTAATTCTGCCCCACTTGGATCATTCATCCTCAAATGATGGGTAAGTAAAGAATAAACATGAGTGAACACATTACTAAACATGAACTAATCTTTAACCAAGTTAGAAATCAAGAGATACAACAAGGATAAGGTACATGGCAAGATTATTATCAATCGACAATTCATTCAATTGACTTTGGGACTCGACCCATTGTCTATCAAAAACATGCTCAATTCATAATTTATGGACTTGTACCCAATGTTTACCAAAAACATAGATCAAATTAAGAAGGTTAGCACATACCTCAAGCACGAGTCTCTAAAATAGGAAACAAATGCGGATACTTGTATTTTATGTCCTCTTCCGCCTCCCATTTAGCTTTCTTAGAATTTTGGTTACTCCATAGAACCTTCACTGAAGCCACCTCTTTCATTTGTAATCAAGTAATTTGTCAATCCAAGATCCTCACTGGGACATCCCCGTAGGACAAAGAGTCTGAAATACCAACATTCTCCAAGTGAACAACCAATGAAGGGTCACGAATAAATTTTAGCAACATGGATAAGTTCTACACCAGATGAATGGAGCTCAAACTAAATGGAAATTACAATTCGTAGGAAGCATTACAAACCTTCTTCAAAATCAAGTAGGGACCAATATACCGGGGGACCTAATTTTCCATTCTTACCAAACCACATTACTCCCTTCATGGGAGATACCTTCAAGAATACATAATCACCAATATTAAACTCTAAATCCCTATGCCTTACCTCTACATAGGACTTTTAACGACTTAGAGAGGCTTTAAATCCATCACAAATAACCCTCACCTTCTCCAAGGGTTGGTGAATCGAATCGAGGCCAAATAACTTACGTTCACCAAGCTCATATCACCCTATAGAAGATCGACATCACCTACCATACAAAACCTCAAAAGAATCCATACCAATACTAGAGTGGTAACTATTGTTATAAGAAAACTCAATCAAAGGCAAATGGTTGTACCAACAACAATCATAATCAATCAAACAAGCATACAACATATCTTTCAATGTTTGGATGGTCCTCTCTGCTTGTTCGTTCATTTTTGGGTGGAAAGAGGTACTAATGCATACCTTAATTCCCAAACCTTTCTAAAATGACTTCCAAATATGAGATGAAGATGGAGTACCATGATTCTAGATGATAGAGACCACATTGCCTTGCAACTTTATAATCTCTGCAAGATACAACATAGCATAATTCTCCACTGAATAACTTGTCCTCATCGGAAAGAAATGGAACTTGGTTATTCTATCCAAAATAACTCAAATAGAATCGCATTAATTTTGAGACTAGGGAAGACCGGTGACAAAATCCATATTAATCACTTCCCACTTCTATATGGGCAACTCTATCTCTTGACACAAACCACTGGGCCTCAAGTGTTCGACTTTCACTTGTTGGCACACCATACACTTAGCCACATGGATATAAGTATCTTACTTTATATTATTCCACTAATTAAACGCCTTAAGATAGTGAAACATCTTCGTAGAACCTAGATGAATAGCATACCGAGACTATTGAGCCTCAGCCGTGATATTTTTCCTCAGTCCATTGATATCAGAAACACATAGACTACCTTGGTTATCAAGATATCATCACCACCAATTATAAAGTCAACAACCTTTTATTGACCCACATTACCAAGTTGGGATCCAATATTTTCTTTTTCTTTATTTTAACCACAAGAGATGACTATGATAATGGATGCACGAACACACCATTATCCTTTGAGTCTGAGAGATGAAATCCAAGACTAGCTAAATGGTGAATATCCTTTACCAACTCCCGTTTATCCACATCAAAATAAGCCAAAATCCCCATGGATAGCCTGCTAAGAGCATCATTAATAATGTTAAATTTACCTGGATGGTAATGGAGACTCATGTCTTAGTATTGACATAGCTCAAGCCATCTTAGATGCCTGGGATTCAACTCTTTCTAAGTAAACACATACTAAAGGCTCTTATGATTGGTAAATAGGTCCACATAAACTCCATAGAGATAGTGATGCCAAATCATTAATACAAATACAAGCATTAATAATTATAAGTCATGAGTAGGGTAGTTCTTCTCATGAATCTTCAATAGTTCTTCTCATGAACCTTCAATTTCAGAAGCATAGGCTACTACCATACCATGTTTTATCAACACACAACCAAGCCCAGTACTAGAAGTATCACAATACACTACAAAACCATCATTAACCTCGGGCAAGGTTGAAATTAGAGCCGAAGTTAATTTTTCTTCAACCTTTCAAAACTAACCTCACACGCATCCGACCGCAAGAACTTGACCTTCTTTTTGGTCAACTTGGTCAATGGGGCAACTATTGTCCAAAAAATCTCCACAAATCTCATGTAGCCATCTAGACCTAAGACCCTCCAAATATCAATTGGAGTCACAGGTCTAGGACACTTCTTAACCACTATAACCTTTAGTGGATCTACCACGATCCCTTCACTAGAGATATCATGAGTAAAGAAAGTCACATCCTTCAACCAAAAATCACACTTAGAGAACTTCTCATACAAATAATGATCCTTCAAGGTTTACAACACAATATGAAGTTGATCAACATGATCTGCCTCATTCTTAGAATAGACCAAAATGTCGTCAATGAAGACAATGCCTAACAAATCCAAAAATGGACAAAAGACCCTATTCATCAAATCCATGAATGTCATGGGGAAATAGGTCAAGTCAAAATTTTGGTCAAGAATAAAATTTGTGTCAAGAACAAGCTCGCAGGGCCCATTAACTAAGTAAAGATGTTGATTTATGGCATAGAAGGCTGGGACATATAAGTTCCTCTTTGTTGAACAAGTTAATTTCGAAGGACCTGGTTCATGGCATACCAAAGCTAAAATTTCAAGACAATTAGATTTGTAAGGCTTGTGTTAAGGGCAAACAAACTAGGTCTTCCTTTAAGTTGAAAAAGTAGGTGAGCACTTCTAGACCCCTTGAGATATTACATATGGATCTATATGGCCCTGGTAAATTCCAAAGTAGAGTAGGAAAGATGTATGTCTCTGTAATTGTAGATGACTACTCAAGGTTCACCTTGACAATATCCTTGTGAATAAAGGATGCAACTTTTGAGATTTTGGTTAGTTTTGTCAAGAAAATTCAAATAAAGTTGAATTGTAAAATTTCTGAATTCAGATCTGATCATGGAACTAAATTTGAGAACTCCCAAGTTATAGTATTTTGTGCTTAAAATTGAATAGGTTATAACTTTTCTTTTAAAAGGACTCCTCAGCAAAATAGAGTTGTTGAAAGAAACAACAGAACCCTCTTAGAGATTAACATAACCATATTGATTGATAGTGAAGTACCAAAGAACTTTTGGTCTAAAGTTTTGAATAATGCCTGCTATGAGACAAATAGGTGTTTAATTAGATCACTCCTGAAATAGACCCCTATGAGCTTTTGTTCAATAAAAAGACTAAACTTGACTAAGTCATACCTTTTGGGTGCAAAGGCTTTGTTCAAAATAGGAAGAATGATCTAGGGAAGTTTTACTCCAAAAAGTTATGAAGTAGTATTTGTGGGCTACTCTTCAATAAGAAAAGCATACAAAGTTTCAACAAAAGAACTTTGTGTGTTGAAGAAAGTGTGCATATGGTCTTTGATGAGTCAGGAAAGCTTACGAATCAAGGAGATGGTGAAGATTCAAAAATTAAAGAACTCATTCCCATTCAAATGTAAGATATTACTTAAGATGATAGGAACTAAGTGATCCAGATAAGAACAATGAGGGAGATGGTGATTCAAGATCACAATCATAGAACCCAACTCTAGTTGAAGAATAATAAGAAGGGTCCAGTCAAACTTCTTAGGGACCTGGTCATAGTGGAACGCATATAGAAAGGTCAAGTTGGAGACATAGATCTCTCATCCTTCTAATAATCTAACGTTACCTTTGGAGACTGGAGTCCAAACAAGAGCTCAAACAAGAAATTCCATGGCATTCTCTGCATTCCTATCCCAAACCTAGCCTAAAAATATGAAAGAAATTCTGAAAAATACTGATTGGATCAATTCAATGCAGAAGGAGCTTCAACAATTTTAATGAAGTAAAGCTTGGCACTTGGTCTCCATACTTGTTGAAAGAACAATTATTGGGACGAAATGGGTGTGCAGAAACATGTAGGATGAAAAAGGAACTATCAATTGAAATAAATAAAGACTGGTTGTCCAAGGTTATAACTAAGAGAAAGAATTGATTATGATGAGACATTCACCCCTGTAGCAAGGATAGAGTCTATCAGGATTCTAATTTGTTTTGCTACCTATATGGGGTTCAAACACTTTCAAATTTATGTCTAAAGTACTTTTCTAATTAGAAACTTAAAGGAAAAAGTCTATGTCAAACAACCTCTAGTTTTGAAGATGCAGATTTTCCTCATCATGTACTCAAATCGGACAAAGCTCTCTAAGAGTTGAAGCAATCTTCTTGTAATGACCTTTTGAGTCATTTTTTATGTTTCTGCTAATTTCTACCATTTGAGATTCTCCATAAATTCCCTAAGTAATTCATAACTTATTGAGATTGATAGTTGGATTACTGGGAAGTTCGTTTGTTTCTTAGAATCAATTCCCTAATTAGTATTCTTCGTGGGATCCAAAAGGCCACTAGGAAAAACCTTCAATAAAATGATATCAAATGTGAATTACAATTGGGATATCATCTCTGGAATATTGATTTTAGGCTAGTTAGATCTTATTTTTGGGTGGTACACCCAAGCTCATTTTGACATATCGATTGGAAGGTTGAAAATTTAAAAGTTTAGGTATAGGACCCACTTTTGGTTAAGTCAAAATTTTGGTCAAGAACAAGCCTACAGGGGTCGTAAATAGAATCAAAAATTTAATTTGTCATGACGTACCTCAAAAGAGAAGGAATGTGTGCTCAAAAAAGAACATCATCAAAGTTTTAATCGGGTCTCCAATCAACCCTTACATCTTAGGAATTTGAGATTTAATTTCCATGAATATACCATGATTTGGAATTGAAATTAAAGGGAAATTAATAGAAAATTACCTAGGAGAGTTAGGCTTTCTTACCCTAACTTATATGGATGATTTAACATATTTTCCTCTCTTTGAACTCTCAATTTAGTGTGAAAATAGTGGAAGAAATGGTGAAAAATCAGGTGGGGAAAAGAGGATTTAAAGCCACGAGGTTCTGCATAAGCGGCCACCATGTTGCTTAAGCAAAAGCCGCTTAAGCGGTGCCATGATCTCTTAAACAAATTGGCACCATGGGTCAGGTGTAGGTTAATTTACTCCCAGACTGCTTAAGCCATGCCTTCTTAAGAGGACACATAGATCTCTTAAATGTCCCTTGACAAAATGGTCTAGGTCGCATATGCGGCCCTCTGTAACAAACATAGAGAATGCCTAACAAATCATATGATTGCTTAAGTGGTTGCATCAGCATCTTGATGCATTAGATCTTTTTAGAGTCCAAGCTTACTCTGATTGAGTTCCCGAGATTTGTTTAGAAACTCATGCGCACAAATAAATCATGCTACCATACAAAATTCGATGTTCCAGACTTAATAGAACCATCAAACTTTCTTATGAGATCATTACAACTAAATCTAGGGCCCATACCTATAGTTCTATTTTTCTATAATAAGCCCAAAAAATGAGTTCGACAGTCTCGGTACTTGAACCAAATATCCCAATAACCTAAAATCAATGTTACAAAGCTAATATTATTGTCAAAATTCTCACCCAAGATCTTCTTCTAAGACTTTAGTCCAGAGACCAAATCCTAAACACCGAAAGCTCCAAAAAAGGGAAATGAGGCTAAAATCTAAACAAACTATCCAGTAACCAAACTGACATTTTAAATAACTCATAAAAGACTTGTAGCTACTGTGGGAAGCCTTAAAAGTCTAAAATTCATGAAAACCAAGACATAATCTAAAGGTTCATTAAAATATAGAAGCAGTTGGAGGCTTTTAAACGAGAAAAACTCTGGTTTAGTAGGTTGTGAGTGACCTCTCTGGAATCCAAGTGGCCTACGACTTATCGAATCTTAGATTTGTATCATTACTAATATTTGTATGATAAATTTCTAATTGTTTTTCATTTAGGTAATTATTACCCTATCGCCTACTTATGGGGCTTTAGAATAGGATTATTCCATAAATCGATAGTCAAGATAGTCATTTCTTGGCTTTGGTTAGTTCAATTTATTGATAGCTTTAGGTAAATATTTGGATGCCTTAGTTTAGGTTTGGGCAGTTACTTTCCTTAGGTTGGGTTCTTCTTGACTTGGTAGTTAGTATATCGCTTCCTTAATGTGGTCCACTATAGTATATCAGCCTTCCAATAGATAGATGATCGTGGACTACCAATGTTCCATGTTAGTGGATTAAATATAGGTTAATTAGGTGATGTTGTTCATTTATTCTACTTGTTATTGATTGTATTTCTATGATACATTGGCAACTTTTCTTAAAATATTATTTTTCATTTAAAAATAATACTTGAGTAACATGCTTATAGATTATGAGTTTTACAAAGGGTAAATAGATAAGTTTAGTCCCAGTTAAATTCTTATAAAATGGCACTATTTATTTATTACTTCTTGAGCTCAACTACAAACGGAAATGTACATGGCCCAACAAGTAGTAAACTGGTCTTAATAAAGCCTAGTTCACTAAGAAGATTAAAAAAGTGCTAAAGTAACCAATAATGTTTGTGAATTGAAATGCGGTAAAGTGACATTCTTAAACAATAAAGGGAGAACACAGGGGTTAAGTCACTATGAACAATCCTACTCAGCCATATAATCTCATTGATTAGTTGATTATTTTGTTGTTGGTTCACAGGACTTATAACTTGATCATGGTCTTCCAAACATCTAATCAACTATCAACATAGCCTTACAGCTACATCATTGAGCGGGGATACAAGAACTAAATACAGTTTTATTTATTCCCATATATGAACCAAATATGGAGCATTAGGTATATTACTATCCTAAATGCAAATCATAACTTTAATTCATTGAATGATTATGATCCTATTCCATATATCCCACGTTGTATTCTGTCATTCCTTCTTCTGGGCTCATGATAGAAGTATGCATTTGTTATAAGGGTTGAGAATCTGTAGAATAGTTAAAACAAGGATATATTAACAACAAACAATGATAAAAACATGAACCATCTCAATTAACAAGCTTAAGTACTCGTGTTATTAGCCTTAACCCTTAATGAGGGTGTTCAACCTCTCATGAACTTTCAAGAAATCATAATGATGGAATATATGTAATAATCCAAAGCAAAATTAAAGTAAGAGAATAAAATCCCTAATTGAAGAATCCTTAAGTTCTTTGCAAGCCCCACAAGGCGTCCAAGGTGGTTACAAAAGAATTGAAGTGTCCTATTTACACTAGGACCAAATTGCTGATTTTTGTTTAGCCTCTATGTCATGCACTTATCGAGGAGGATAGGGAGCGTGGCATACCCATATCACAGTGATATACTAGAAATTTCATTTTAATTGGTATCCAAAGGGGTGGCATTCCCTTAAAGAGGTTCGTAGAGGGCATGTCACTCCAATAAGTCTACAAACTCTAGATTTTGTCCTAGTGTACTCCATGTGCTTGGACTTTCATCCCTTGTTTTTTGGTATATTTTCTTCTTCAATTACAACTTGTATATCATCCAAATATAAAGTTAAACATCTCAAAAAGCTTCCTATATCATCAATTACCACACATTATATCTCACAACACCTTAGAATCAAGTAAGACAAGCTAGAATAGCACATAGCTCAAGCTAAGAGTATTAGTTTTCTTATTTGAATTCTAATTGAACGTTTTAATTCCAAACTTATTTGAACACACCTTAAATAGTAATCAATTAATAGATTGACACTTATATGCTTAATTATATAATGATTAACTCATTATGCATATGAGAAGTCCTTAAAACCTATATGCTTAATTCTATAATGATTAACTCATTATGCATATGAGAAGTCCTTAAAAGCTAACTAAATAAATGTAGATAACAATACTTAGGTGTATAAATCCACCTAAGATTATCACCCCACACTTAAAGCTTGTTATTATTCGAAGAATTCTTTACCTTAAGCACCATAATCAAGGAATGCTCAAACATTACTACTATAAGCAAGACATTCAAGTAGCACTACATTGACTATGCACATAGCAAGTTTTACACTAAGCATGCTACATATACTTGAAAGCTCATCAGCACTACTTCAAAACATCCCAACCTCAAGAATTGAACCGCCAAGCTAGAAAACTCATGCATATTATCAACTAATATAAGTCAGCTAAATATCATCAAATATGTGCCTCATTATAAGAGAGTTACACATATTCACTCACCTATATCAATTTACCACTAGAATGGGAATAAAAATCAAATTACGCTCACTCTCACAATGAATTCTCATGTCACACAAGATGACCCATAGGCTTTTTGTTAGTATAGTTCTCTACTAATATCAAAATGTTAAGGCTTAAGATCAAATAGGACTTTAAGGGTTGAAATGGATGGGTAGGAACTATTGTGGCCAGCTATAGTTACTCTCTTCCCTAAGCACTTTAAGACATCACATTATACATTAGCATCTTCTCTAAACAACCAAAATCTCACACCTTCTACATTTACGTATCTCTTTTGATTTACCCCTTCAAATTATGCTAGTTCACATATATTGAGGAGGAAGTATTCTCTATCAATACATAATTAATTTTTTCCTACTTATCTTTTTGTTCTTTACATTACTCCCACCCATAAAACATAACTTTTTCAACACTACTAGCTACTACATTGGGGATTCATTTTCACCTTTTTCTTCTTCCATTATATACTACTTAACCATAATAATTATTCAACTAATGGACTTAAGAGCTTTGGATCAAATTATTCTTAAACAAAGAAGGGATTAGGCTACTCATGAGGCTAAAATGAATATAATCTAAAAGATTAAGGAGGATAACTAATAGTTTGCACAAGGGTAGATAAAAGAGATATGAAACATGCTTATCAAAGAAGTACCTATATCATCTTTTAAAGACACACTCTTTATTTTACTTTACAAATATTCCAGGCAAATCCAAGACATCATTATGCAATAATAAATATAACAAGAACCTCACATCACACATTGTACATGCTCAAATCAAGTTGAATCATTATATACTCTAAACCTAGTAACGTCATGAATTCAGCATTAAGACAACATTTCTCAAGAGTCATAAACATGAGCGTAAGAGTATGAAAAGTAGTCATTCAACGCAATCAACATGCTTTTTCAAACAAACCCACTTGCATCATCTAATAACACATAGTAACTAGCAAGAGAATCTCATTTATTACTAAAACAAAAATTTTAAAGTTTACTCCAAAAAATTAAAGAGGATACTCGGTTCAAGAGCGCCCTTATGGAAAAGAATCGAAAAGAACATGGGGTGGGTCAAGTATGCACCAAATAAACTAACACCAACAAAGACTATACAAAAAACAGAATTTTTTTTGTAATTTTGTTCAAAATTTATTCAAACCTAGTAAACAACAAAGAATTAAAATACCATAGCAACACTTTACCCAAACCATGGGAATTTTCCCAACCCCATGCTTAAGATACACGTTATCCCTAAAGTATACTCAAAAGTAGAGACATAAATACTCTATATGGCCTCTAAGATTAGCTAGTCACATCATTAAATATTAATGATCCCATTAGCTTTTGATCCAACAAAAACAAATACTATATGAAATAAAAACTAAAGTACAAAAATAATTTACCCAGTACGGAAAACCAGTTCGGATTTATGCCCGGCCGCTCGACGACGGAGGCAATCCACCTGGTACGGAGGTTGGTGGAGCAGTATAGGGAGAGGAAGAAGGATCTGCACATGGTGTTCATCGACCTGGAAAAGGCGTACGACAAAGTCCCCAGGGAAGTGCTTTGGAGATGCTTGGAGGTGAGTGGAGTACCGCAGGCATATATCAGAGTAATTAAGGATATGTATGAGGGAGCGAAAACCCAGGTGAGGACAGCGGGAGGAGACTCAGAGCATTTCACTGTCCTGACAGGATTGCATCAGGGCTCTACTCTTAGTCCCTTTTTGTTTGCGTTAGTAATAGATGTGTTGACGCGGCGTATCCAAGGGGAGGTGCCGTGGTGTATGCTTTTTGCAGACGATGTAGTCCTGATAGATGAGACTCGAGGGGGTGTGAATGACAAATTAGAGTTGTGGAGGCAAACTCTGGAGTCTAAAGGGTTCAGGGTGAGCAGAACCAAGACAGAGTATGTGGAATGTAAGTTTAATGACGTGAGGCGGGAGAATGAGGTAGGAGTGACGCTAGAAGCACAGGAGGTAGGGAAGAGGGATAAGTTCAAGTATCTCGGGTCCGTGATCCAGAGTAACGGTGAGATTGACGAGGATGTCTCGCACCGTATTGGGGCGGGATGGATGAAGTGGAAACTCGCATCGGGGGTGCTGTGTGATAAGAAGGTGCCGCCCAAGATTAAAGGCAAATTCTATAGGGTGGTAGTCCGTCCGGCCTTGCTGTATGGAGCGGAGTGTTGGCCAGTTAAGAACTCCCACATCCAAAAAATGAAGGTGGCAGAAATGCGGATGTTGCGCTGGATGTGTGGACTGACCCGAGGGGATAGAGTTCGAAATGAGACTATCCGGGAGAAGGTTGGTGTGACTTCAGTGGAGTGTAAGATGCGGGAAGCACGATTGAGATGGTTCGGACACGTGAGAGGAGGGGCATGGATGCCCCGGTCCGTAGGTGTGAGAGGCTAGCGTTGGATGGTTTTAGACGGGGAAGGGGTAGACCAAAGAAGTACTGGGGTGAGGTGATTAGGCGGGACATGGAACAGTTACAGCTCACCGAGGACATGACCCTAGATAGGAAGGTCTGGAAGATGCGAATTACGGCAGAGGATTAGGGCCAGTTCGGGTCGCTAGTGTAGGGAATTAATTGGTGGGGGTGTATTCCTGTTATGATTCCGTATTTAGTGTTTCGTGTTCCGTGTTCCATGGTTATTACGAATCTGTGTGCTTTCCTCTGCTTTATATTCCTGCATTCCTGCTTTACTCTGTTTTATATTCCTTACGGGTGCCGTATCTATGTTATGTCATCTGCTTCTGTGCTGTACTATGTGTTTGTGTGATATCTCGTGACTTGAGCCGGGGGTCTTTCGGAAATAGCCTTTCTACTTCATCAGAGGTATGGACTGCGTACATCTTACCCCCCCAGACCCCACTAAGTGGGAATACACTGGGTTTGTTGTTGTTGTTGTTGTTAACTTGGGTTATCACCTAAGAAGCACCTGATTTAGTATTTCTGCACGATCTACGTCATATATATCAACCATGTTTCCTTATCTTTTTCCTCCTACTAACATGACATTTTCTTACTTTTTATGACCTCTCTAGTGTGTACTCTAAATATCTTAATCTTTATCAACAATATTCTTTTTAGGCTCTTATTTTAGCTCCACCCTTTTATTTTTAATTGAGGGCTTGGACGACTCTATAAAACTATCTGAAGAGAACATTAGTGGTTGAGACTCCACCAACCCACACCCATCAACTTCCATAGTTGTGATCTTGCATAAGTCCTTATAATGTGCGGGTGGATTTAGTGGTCTTTAGTCTTTGAAGACCGCTTAGTTATCGTCCAATCTCATTTTAAGAGTGTCCCCTCTAACATTAATCAATGCTCTCTCGTCGCCAAGAATGGATATCCAAATATGATCAGTACCCTTTTATCTATATCATAATCACGAATAATAAAGTCAATAATGATAATAAATATACCAACCTTAATAAATCCATCCTTAATGATTCTTTTGGACTAAAATCTAGTTTTTCTGCCATTTGGAGCATTACAGACATGGAATCAGCTTCTCTAAACAAAGAACATTAAACACTAATAGGGACATCAACTTTATACTTGCCCTAAATCACTCAAGGCATGGACCACAACATTATCACCTATTTGGTTTGGGAGGGAAACTCACTGGGTGTTTCAATTCCTTAGGAATATTTCGCAGTACAACTAAACTTCACACCTTGGTTTGTGCCACCATCTCAATATCTCATAGTTTTTTCTAATTAGTCACCACAACCTTCAAGTACTTAGCATAATTGGGCATGCCCTAAAAATCATCTAACAAAGAAAGATTAATGTGAAGTTCTCTAAACGTGTGAAAGAACATCTTCAAACATTCATCCTCCTTAGACTTTCTGAGCCTTCAAGGGAATGGTATTTTTTTAGTTACATGCTCAGCACGATTCCTTTTGGGCACTCATATTTCCCCAACTTTTCTGCATCTTTAACTTCACTTTGCTTCTCCTTAACTTGTTATGGGACTAAATATTGTTAAACTTTCTTATTTTTATCAATAGGTTTGTTAATAAGATGTTACCACCCTCAGGATTATTGCATAAACTGTTTAGGATTTTCTATGTCACCTGGCAATGCACCTTGGGTCTAATGTTCTACATCTGTACTTGCTGCCACAATTGCAACTTTAAGTTCTTCTAAGCAAGCTATTGATTTTTTATCTCACCATCCATATATTTTTATTTGGCTAGGATATTCTTTAATGTATCCTCAATATTATGTGTTTTACTACTACTGAAATTACTAAGTCTTATTATTATCTAATGGATTATGGGGCTAAGATTGCCAGTTGAGACTGTAGGAATTACCATAATTTGGCTTCTTTGAATTTCCCACAATATTTATGGACTTCAAATTTACTCCACACAAGTTCGTAGAGTTACAACTGCTACCATAAATCTCACACCAAAGTTTAGGTCTGCTTAATTGCATTCACTTGAGCCTGAGGCTGGTTCACCCTCAATTTGCTAACTAATTTCATCATCTAATTTAGAAAAGTTGATAGTTGGATGGCTAAGGTTATGACACTATCAAATTCTATCATCCCTATAGAATTCTTCACTACACCTACGAATATATTAATATACTAGTAAGGATTCCCTTTCATAATTCAACAAGATATAGATCTCATCATATGTTTTCACTAGTTCTTGACTACCCACAACTAAATTTAACAAAATTTTGATATTATGGTCAAGTTTTTCAACAAAGGCATGAGCTAATATCTCATTAGATTGTTGGTGGTGTGGGAAGTACCTAAATAAAGATATAAACCTCTCTAAAGCATGATATAAGCTCTCTTCCGACTTTTAATTAAAGCTCATTATCTCACTATGTAACATCCCAGTCTTGCCGAATGGGAAGAAATAGATGAGGAACTTCTTCGCTGGATCATCTCGTGTAGTGTCAGAACCTATTGGCTCAACGTTCAACCACTTTTTTCCTTCCCCAAAAAATGAAAAGAAGAAGAGTATGAACCTCATATATTCTATGGAGACTCCAAAGGGAATGAACGTGTCACTTTTCTCTAAGAAATTCTACATGTGAACCTGTGGAACCTTATGTAAAAATCTAGCAAACTTCCCACTGTTGCCCAAAAGTTGCACCCTATTCTATTTAAGCTAAAATCTACCTTTGGGTTATTGTATAAGGATAGCAGAGGTAACATTAGTTGACAGTGGGATTGGAACTTTGAGTATTGTCCTGTGGGTTGGTAGATCTTTAGCATAGGTGCAGGAATAGCTTTCACTTGCAGAATTTGAGATATTCGATAGAAAAGTATTATTTCTTCCCTCAACTAGTGTAAGTGTTGCTCAAGTTTAGGATATTTCTCAACCAGCTCCGTATCCCTTTCCAGCTTACTTGATTTACTAACCAGTCCCTGTAAATTATAAAGATGAGATCAAGTGATTAGCACTCATAAAATCTTATAGCAAAACTAAAACTAAGACAATTGCTAATTTTCATGTAATACCCCAGGCCTTGGTCTATGAAAATTTCCTGACTTTTCGCATCACTGTTTAGTGAACTACTCATATGACAAGTACTAATCACTCAGTATGAGTCGTATAGTGTCAGTCATGGTCCAACTAGTAAGATAATTCATTGTTTCTGTTATGGTTATCACTTGGACCTCAATAGTCATAAGGTCTAGTCACGAGTCGTAGTGTGTGATTCATAACCATACTGATGAAGGTCCCTAAGCTCTCTACTTAGGAAACAAGTCCAAGAAATTACTCATATCTATTCATTATGAGTTATCACCTAACTTATAGCAACTGGGAGGTTTTTTTTTGTACTTTTATTTAAGGGCACTTTGGTCATTTCCTTCTCTTTACACTTGAAACCCCCTAACTTAAAACATTGAATGGAACGTATCTTCACCACTTATCAAAACACAAACTACTCTTTTATATCTCAAATTACCAAGTCAAGAACAAAGCTAAGGTTTCTAAGTATTAAGCACCTAGGGTTCAAATTATAGTCTCCTCCTCAAATCTCTTTATGCTTTCAGGCATGTATCTCTTACCTAAATGGTTTTTCATAAAGGCATGTGTTTAATCATGTTTTTTTTAATTTAATTATTGGGTTTTGACTGATGGGTTGAGGGTTTTGAATAATTACTATTTGGTTGGTTTTCACATGGTTTTGGAATTATCATTCATGTTTTATCTCATGGTCATGAATTAAAATTGTGCATGGGTATAGTGGAAGGGGAGGGGGTAGTAAATTCCCCTAAAATTATGGTTTTTAGTTTGGAATTGTTATTAACCTCAACCTACATATATAATTGGTTTTGAAATATGGAAATTTATAATATTTTGTTTACTTTTCTAAACTAGTGCATTGTATTATTGGTAAAAATAGATAAAAATGGTTTTGGAAGGCCTTGATGGTGATGGTTTGGTTTTAAATCATTATGAAAATCCTTGGTAGCCATTGATAGGTTTCTACAGTAGAACTTTTGAGTCTAATTGGTAATTAGTTTGGAATGGCATAATGGAATTGACTTGCGAGTTCAATTGGTATGATGATACCATTTGGTAAGTGCCTTAATGTATATCTTCTTTGTTTATTAGATGTGTTATGTTAAAATGTTTTAATTTAGGCTTAAGGGGGGTTGTGTAGCTCGTCGTGGAAGGTAGAGGTCCTAGTAGGACCGATACTGGAAGCCATGTTTGCTGGCATAGGGCACTTGGTGATCGTGTGCATCGATCACACTTTATATATATATTTTAATGAATGGGGTTGTTGAATTTCACGACCCCTAATCGAATATTCCTAGTTCATGTGGCTAACACGTGCTGGGACCCTTTCAGTAGGAGAAGCTGAACCCATATCATCAGTGCGTGCTCTTAGGATGGTTAGAGCTACACAGTCCATGTTAATGGTTTTAATCACATGCTATATATATGCACATGAATATGTGCATATGGTTTTTGGACTAATTTTTACTTGGCATTATTTTACTCCTTTCCTTAGTTACATGCTAGCGTTCACCCCAGTAACCATCCTAGGATGCAACATTATTTAAAAAAATAGGGTCCAAAGACACCTCTTTTACCCTAGTATAGCGCTTGGTGGATTAGCATGCCTTTCAAGTTGTGTTGAAGTAGTGAGCCTCTATCTTTTGGTAGCCATACATTTCACTGTGTTCCTTAGGATTGCAAAAATACCATCCATTTTATTTAATATTTTTGATCCCTTTTTTTGTCAAGGTTAAGGGAATGTCCCAACCTAACGTTTGTATTTTGATTTAGAGTAATTTGTGGACATAGTGTGAGAATAATTATTGTTTTGGACTCCTACCATCCTTTTTCCTTACCTTATAGATCTTGCTTAGATATTTGGTTATCTCCTATTATTATATTGTGTTCTAGTTTTCTAGGCTAAGTGGATAGTTTTCGGTCCTTTGTGGACATGAAATACCCATCACGACTAGTCCCGGGGTCAGGTAATGACAAGCATGGTATTAGATCATAGGTTCATGGTCTTTGGGGGTCCATAAAGTCGTGTCAAGTAGAGTCCATTTTATGGGTGTGTAGTGCATCACACTTATAAAGGGGAGGCTATATGTAATTTAGGAATGTTTCCCTCTCTTGTATTCTATTTTGGGCTATAGAGTTTGGGGTCATGGAATTTTTCAAGCTCCTACTTTGTTTGACTTACAAATCATGCATCAATGATGATTTGACAATCATAAAAACACTTTGGGAACCACTATTCTACACGAGGTCAATATGGAAGGGACTTGTCTTGCATTTGGAATGTGAACCCAGCCTTGTATACCTTCTCCTGATTGTGCTGCTCCAATTTGGGTTTAACTGGTCACCACTAGTCCTTTCCTGCCTAGTGACATTCATTCGCACTTAGGGGGATATTTCAAATATGGAGTTCTGTCGGTTTATTAATCTACTTACTAAATTAATGGAATCTCAGTGTCGTCAGTCTAATATTATTGGTTCTACTATGGTTTCATCTGAAGTTACTTAAGTTGGTAAGTTTATGAGGTTAAATCTCCTAACCCTATTAGTCTCTAAAGTTGAGGAGGATCCTCAAGGATTCATTGATTGGATGGAGAAAATCTTTAGGGTGATGCATGCTACTGCTATAGAAGGTGTAGATTTTGCTTTTTATTCAGTAAATGATGTTACTTATTAGTTCTATGAGGAGTGGTAGTAGTTAATGTATGATGATGCTGAGCAGGTAATGTGGGAGAAGATTTCTGGTCCTTTTCTTGATCGTTTCTTTCATTAGGCATTGAAGGAAGCCAAGACTGAGGAGTTTATAAATCTAAAGCAAGGGAGGATGACTATGAAGGAATATTCCTTGAAGTTCCTTCAGTTGTCTCGTTATCCTCTAGAGTTAGTATCTAGTATGAAGGCTAGAATAAGAAAGTTTGCTTATAGTTTGTCTCATGACTTGGTATTAGAATTTTAGGGTGCGATGTTGAATAATGATATAGCTATATCCATGCTTGTATTTTATATGCTTCAAGTAGTGGGTAAAAAGAATAAACCAATAGAGATGAAAAAGAGGAAAAACAAAAAGTACAAGTATTCACAATTAGGTGCGAATCAACAGAATTATGGAAGGGGTGGTAGACAGATGAATAAGAAAAAAAATTGGGGTAATTCTAATTAATATTCAATGGCTAGTTCTCTATATCCTAAGTCATCAAGTGATTGTCAATTTCAAGCTAATAGTAGTCCTAAGGGATAGGTTTCCCAGTCTCAAGCTAGTGGATCTTAGTCAGCCCCACCTTATCAACTTTGTAGATTTTGTGGAAAGCTTTACTAAAGTTATTTTAATGAGGGAAGGAACTTTTGCTTCAACTGCTATTAGATCAGACATATATAGAGGAACTGTCCAACAGCTAAAGTTGCCACAAGGGCATTAATGTTCTGGTTGCCACATCTTTAGCTGTTGCACCAAAGAGTGCTATTTCTGGTACTGGTAATGGCTAGAATCGTCTCTATGCTATTGCTACCAACCAATAATCTAAGGTATCTCCTGATGTTGTTACTAATACATTACAACTTTTATTTACTAATCAAGGGTCTACCCTCATGTGACTCCTTATGTGGTTGTGCACTTTTGTTTTAGTCTTAAAATTATTTCTGGTCCCTTTTCTGTGTCTACTTTGGTGGGAAATTCTATTGTGGCTAGAAAGATCTATAGGAGTTGTGTAGTGTCTATCTTTCATAAGGAGACCTTGGTAAATTTGGAAGAGCTAGACATTGTAGATTTTGATGTAATCTTGTGGATGGATTGCTTTCATTCATGCTATGCTTATTTGGATTGTAGGACCTAAAAGGTCAATTTCCATATTCCTAATAAACCTGTAATCAAATAGGAGGGAAGTTCCTTAGTTCCTAAAGAGAGTCTTATCTCTTATCTTAAAGGCAAAAAGTTTATTTCCAATGGTGTATATACCATTTGGTTCGAGTTAAAGATTTAAATTTTAAGGTTCCCTCTTTGCAATATGTCCCTATTTTTAATTAGTTTCCTGAGGATCTTCCTGGCATTACTCCCGATAAATAAATAGACTTTGGGATTGATCTTCTATCGGATACCCCTCCTATCTCTATTCCTCCTTATAGAATGGCTTTGACTGCACTAAAAGACCTAAAGGATCTCCTTAATAAGGTCTTCATTCATCCTAGTATTTCTATATGGGTGCTCTTATTCCTTTCATGCAAATTAACGATGGGTCTCTTGTAATGTGTATAGACTATGGTTAGTTGAATAAGGTTATAGTGAAGAATAAGTATCCTTTTTCTAGGATTGATGATATTTTTTACTAGCTTTAAAGGTGCTAGATATTTTTCTAAGATTGATCTTCATTCTAGATATCATCAGTTGAAGATTAGGATGATATTCCCAACACTGCTTTCTAAACTCGATATGGTAACTATGAGTTTTTGGTTATGTCATTTGGATTGACTAATGCTCGGGCAGCTTTATAGATTTTATGAATAAGGTTTTTTGGCCATTTTTGGACTTGTTTGTTATTGTCTTCATTGATAGTATTTTTGTGTATTCTAAGAGTGAGGAGGATTATGACAATCACCTTTAGATTGTGTTGCAAACTATAAAGGATCAAAAGTTGTATTCTAAATTTTCTAAGTATGAGTTTTGATTGAATGTTGTGACTCTTTTTGGGCATGTTGTTTCTATTGATCATATCAAGGTGGATCCACTGAAAGTTGAGGCATTTAGAGGTGACCTAGACCCATAACTCCAACCACTATTAGGAGCTTCTTAGGTTTTACTGGGTATTATCAGAGGTTTGTGGATAGTTTCCCATCAATTGTCACCATTGATGAAGTTGACTAAGAAAAAGGTAAAGTTTTTATGGTCTGATGCTTGTTAGGGTAGTTTCAAGAAATTGAAGGATAAGTTGACCTCTTTCTCTGGTTTTAACCCTGCTTGAGGGTTCTAATGGATTGTGGTTGTTTGTTATGCATCCCATGTGGGACTAGGTGGCATCTTGATGCAGCATGGTAAGGTTGTGGCCTACACTTCTAGGTAGCTTAAGGTTCATGAAAGGAATTATCCTACTCATGATCTACAGTTGGCGGCTGTGTTTTTTTACTAATAATTTGGCACCATTATCTTTATGGGACGCATGTGGATATTTATTCTAATCATAAGAGCCTATAGTATGTTTTTACTCAGAAGGAGTTAAATCTCGGGCAAAGGCAGTAACTTGAATAGATTAAGGATTATGATATGAGTCTTCACTACAATCTAAGTAAAGCTAATGTAGTTATTGATGCTCTTAACATTTTGTGAATGGGAAGCTTACTTCATGTGGATGATGAGAATAGAGGATCAGTGAAGAAAATTCACTGGTTGGATAACCTAGGACTTCATCTTTTAGACTCAAAGGATGGGGGAGTGATTGTTCAAGAAGTGGTTAAATCATCTCTTGGTGCTAAGGTGAAGAAGAAACAAGCATCGATCCTATTCTTATTTAGATTGAGGATGATGTGGGATAGCAAAAGTTTATGGCCTTTGGGATTGGTGGTGAATGTATCTTAAGGTAGCAAGGCAGGTTATGTGTTCCTAATGATGATGGGTTACGAGAATGAATTATAACTGAGGCTCATAAGTCAAGTTATACAGTTCATCCGGGTTTGACTAAGATGTACCATTATTTGAAAGAGATTAATTGGTGGAGCAATATGAAGAGAGATGTGGCAAACATTGTAGCTAAGTGTATGCTTGTTAGCAAGTTAAGGTAAAACACTTGAGGCTTGGAGGAACGTCTCAAGAGATAGAATTGCCTGTATGGAAGTGGAAAACTTTTAATAGCTAAGTGTATGGGGTCCACCAAATTTTAAAATGGTCTTATAAATGACAAGTATCGATCCCACTGGGACTTGTGTTAAACAACTCTCCTATTCTAGTTCACTAAGAAGATTAAATAAGTGCTAACATAACCAATAAGGTTTGTGAATCAAAAACAAAAACTAAAAGTAGAAAACACTGTAAAGTAAGATCCTTGAGCAATAATTGGGACAACCTAGGGTTAAGGAACTATGAACAATTCTGCTAAGCCATATAATCTTATTGACTTAGTTTATTATCTTTATTGGTGGTTCACGAGGTTTACAACCTGATTGTGGTCTTCCAAAGATCTAATCAACTATGTAACTTAGCCTCTCAACTACATCCTTGAACGTGAATGAAAGAAGTAAGTTAAATGCATTTGTATTTCTTCCCGTATATGAACCAAATCGGGAGAATTATGTATATTCCTATCCTGAATGTGAATAATAACTTTAATTCATTAAATTATTATGATCTTATTCCATATATCCCTCATTCTATTCTGTCACTCCTCCTTTTGAGCTCATGATAGAATTAGCATTTATCCTAAGGGTCGAAAATCTCTAGAATAGTTAAAAAGGATATCGGAATAACTAACAATTATAATAACATACACCAACTAAATTAAAAAGCTTAGGTACTCATGTTCTTGGCCTTAACACTTGATTAGGGTGTTTAGCCTCTCATTGACTTACAGAAACCACAATAATGGAATCCGTGTAACAATCCAAATGTAAACTAAAGTACTAAAATAAATATCCTAATTGAAGCCTCCTCCAGCATGTTCCAAACCACACAAGTCATCCAAGGTGGTTACAAAAGAATTGATATGTCTTATTTATACTAGGGCCAAATTGCCAATTTTGGTTTAGCCTCTGTGCCACTCCTTTATCGTAGAGGATAGGGAGTTTAGAACTCCTTTATCATGTTAAGATAATGGAAATTTCATTTCACTTTGAATACAAGGGCATGGCACGCCCTTAAAGCGGTACCTAAAGGGCGTGTCAGGCCAATAAGACCAAAAGTTCTAGATTTTGTTCTAGTGTACTCCATGCATTTGGCCTTTCATCCCTTGCTTTGTGATAGATTTTCCTCTTCAATTCTAGATTTTATATCATCCCAAAATAAATTTAAACATATCACCATGCTTCCTATATCATCAAACACTATGCATTAGAGCTTACGACACTACAAAATCAAGTAAGACAAGTTAGAATAGTACAAAGCTCAAGTTAAGAGTACTAGTTTTGTCATTTGGATTCTAATTGAATGTTTGGATTACATTCTTGTTTGAAAACACCTTAAACAATAATCAATACATAAATTGACACTTATATGCTTATTTATACGAAGATTAACTTATTATGCACATGATAAGTCCTAAAAACCAAGATAAATAAGTTTAGATAACAACACTTAGGTGAATAAATCAACATCATTACTATTGTAAAGTCTCGTTTCAATTTTGTAAAAGGTATATTGTTTGAGTCCCCCATTACATCTTCCTCTATTAGACTTGTGTGCTAGAGGAGGAGTCTACGTTACTTCTATGCAAGGTTTACATTTGACACTACATCTCTTGGCATGCATTCATGCATATTTACCCTATGGCATTGTTATAGTAAGTATGGTTCACTATTCCTTGCAACCATTAGGCTTATGGGATTCGATCATGATCTATATTATTTATACATTGTTCTTAAATGGGTTTTGTTTGGTTTAAGTTAGATTATTATTCTTATGTTTTTTCCTAGATATTTACTTATATATTCTTTTATTTGCCAGCTTGACCTATCAATCCTTTTTTATTTTAATTTACCTTGTTTTAGATATATGTGCATTTTATTGTACCTATATCTTATTTGGGCTAAGTTTGCCTATAAATCCTATAAAGTATCACATGATTTGGTACTTATACTAGACTTCTGAATTTTTTCATGTGATCCTTATCCGATTAGGAGTCATCACAACCATCGCCTTTATCATGTAAACCTTTTAGGTATCATTGATTTTAGGTGAGCTATTAGCAATGGAGCAAATGCATCTCCTTCTATTTTGGACCAGTCATATTTTCTACTTTTTGTGATTATTCTATATATATATATATATATATACATATATATATATATATAAAGAGAGAAAGAGAGATGTACCTATCTAGTACTCCCTTAGTTGAAATGGATCTGGTACAGACTAATACCAGGTTTTAGAGATCCATTTAGTATATTTTGTTCTTTCCCTCCATATATTTTTGCACACCCTTATTATTTCCTATATTAGCTACTTATTTAATAATTTGTTTCAGCTCATCTTCTTTTAGCTTAGTTACCGTCTTGCTCAAGAGAGATAAACAACAACCTACCCCAGTAGGATTTCACGACCATCTTTCTCTAAAGACCAAACAACCATCGATTACAACCTAATAATTAGCCTTCTAATTCATACAACCTTACAGTAACTTTATTTCAAGCACACCCACACAATACTTCTAATGTGAGATCTCCATTATCTACCTCTAGCGATAGAGAAACTTAAATCTAAACAAAGTTAAACAAATTACTCACTGAAATCTCTAGAATGAGACACAAGTTTACAATTGTAAGACCACAACAAATCATAAACCAAACTATAAACAAAATCATATATCACTATAAGCAAAAGAAATTCTAAATTGATGTCTTGATATTTTTTGAGGCCTTTATTAAATTCTTTTCAAATTTTACAAAAGCTTGAACTTACTTATTTAGGTAGATGTATATATATGATTAGCATTAGGGGAGAGACTTCCTCATTGATGGATGGTGGAAAGGACCACTAAAATATTATCCCACTAATATTCTGATATTATCCAAAAATTACTAGACAGCTCATACATGGGACAAATATGTGCAATTGCAAAATACACATTGGGACACCAATTCACTTAACTGGTCCTTCCACTAAGTTAGGAAAATATATGAGCATAAATAAAAATCAAACAAGCATAGACCAATTTTCAATATTGAAGTTTGTCAATCACCAAAACATGAACGTAATCGACATAAAAAGAACAAGTTTTGAGCCCAACATTTCCCTCTTTTGATGATGAAAACATAAAATCTTTGCAGCACATGCAACTTGAAACTATTTGTAGTTCTCCTAGTTACTATCCAAGCCATCACCCAACACAGTTTCCCACTATCAATTTCAAGTTCTTCACAATCACTAGTCCTCCAGCCCTTTTTAAGCTCCCCATTTCACTGGTTTCCCTTTTTAAGTTACTTCGTTCACTAATCTTTTCCATTATAGCACATTAAAGTGGTTAAATAGTAAAATAAATGAAGTTATAAATAGTGATATCCCAAGAATGATAAGCTAATATACATGATTAAAACACAAATTAGAGGCAAATAAGGGGAATTTGATTAAAACATACGAAAACCACAATTAATATCCAAGTCTTAAAGAAAAGAAATTTAAATAGTACACAGTGCTAGAATCAAAACTAGGTTGACATAAGTAAGGTTCATAATTAATTTTAAGAGGATGAGTAGGAATATTTGGACATGAGTTGATCAGTAGATCCCAGAGCAACACAATTGTCATTAATAATTTATTGTGTAGATCAACAACATTCTTCTTTATTTAACAATTTTAGCTACAAATTGATCATTTTAGGCCTGAAGAGCTACTGAAGTACCTGAAGATATACTATTTCCTTGGCAGCTTAATAGGTTAAACCTTAAAAACTACAATTTAGAGTCTTTTTGAGCCACTAAGACACATTTTCTCTAACTCGAATGAGATATTCTCATGAACTGTGCTCAAACATGACATAGTAGAGGTTTAATTCACACCTTCGTTCTTTTTAGTGAATTTACAATCCTCTAGATAGTATGACTAAAGTGTTATTTCTTTGTAGTGTATGTCCTTGAGTTTAGTTTCACTTCAAATAGTCAAACACTTTTGAGATAAAAAACCCATAGACTAACCCATGATTATGTTTCCTCCATACCACATATCTTAATACTGTTCTCACTCATTATCTTTGGTAGATTAATTAGGGCACACGAGTGAAGAGACTTTGTAAGAAATAAATCTATAATTGATGCAAAAATTTTGCCTTCAATTCTAGAGTAGGATTTTCTATACGAACTCAAATTGTAGCTGGTACTTTATTTTACTTTACATTTTTTACATCCACTTACCTTTAACATTCTTCTTTGATATTGATATTTTGTTATGGAACTCATCTGATGTATACTTCTTCTCAACTGTATCAATATCAACCATTGGGATATTTAGTATCTCTTATAGAATTGATTAGTGAGAATAAACTTCGCCCCTTCTTAGTTGCAACAAAACTATGCTCTTTTTTAGAAATGAAGAGATCAAAATAGAAGTCTTGAACTTCTTTCACGTACAACACACTTGTTCTCTCAAATAGGAGCTTCGACTCTTGTACCTCAACTATAGCAACTAGAGACTCTATTCCTTTTTAATAAAATATTGTAAGATAAAAAACACACCTATTTAGAAACTTTTGATTTCAAAAGTTCTCACTTTACTCTTTAAACTGGGGATCATCAGATGGACATTGAACACCCTTTTTCTTCTTTGATTTGATGCAGTGCCTTTCTCAGGTGTTTTAGTCTTTTTTCTCTTTAGATTTTTCAAAGAGGGTTTTCTCAGAAGATCCTCTAGAAGATTTCCATTTCTTGGATTCTTTCTTCTGAAAACTCTTCATTATTTTTGCTTCTTTTATAGGAGTTACAAATGCTTTTTCAATTTGTGATTCACCTACTTTTTAAATTTTTACTACCTTGGCAATAGAGATTTCCTTTTCAACAACACTTTTTTCAACTTCTTATTTTGGTGGTAGATTAATGATTCTATTGCATAACATCCCCTTTGACTTTATAAATAGTGGACTTTGTAGTGTGAATAGGTCCATAGATAGGATTTATATAACTAGGAATAGAGGATGATGTTGTATTTGTCTTAAACACATGCACAAGAGTCATTTCTTCCTCATCCTCTTCTTGATTAGTGACATTAAGAGGAATAAGAACAAACACATTTTCTCTGCTCTTAGATCAATTAGACTCAGGGTTATAGAGGTACTCCTTTTCTTTTGTTAGGACCATGAAAGTGGCAAATTATTCCACTAGTTGAATTTCTTTGAACTAAATCTTACTCATCCTAGAACCTTCTCCACTCCCTATTTAGACTAATCTTTATCTTGACAAAGTTTAAATTCAATAGAAAAAAATATCAGATGGACCAAGAAACTCATCGGGATTTAACACTTGAGTGGTAGCAGAAACGGAATCAATATTATCAATAGCATCCCCACTTATGCAAAATTTTTAGTCTAATATTTGACTTTTTAGTTAAATTCGCTGACCTCATTTGAGACTTTTACTTCATTTCTAATCTACACTTCACAATATTCTTTCAAGTTGATGGAAGGAATTGATTTATCTTTATAAGGAGGAATCATAACGTCTCTGTCTTTAGGTAAAGAAAATTTTTAAAGTTAGGGTTTTTCTTGGAGAGATAACTAAGGATTCTGGGAGAGATGTGAGTAAAAATAACTTGATTGAGATTCTGTATCAAAAGACATTTTTGAGAGATAATAATTGATGGAGTCAGTCAAAGACCTGGATCATAGAATAAATTGTAATAGAGAAAAAAATTGTATTGAAAGACTGGTGGTTATAATTCTGGGAGAGTTATAAGAAGGTAGAAAGTGAATAAATGGGTAATATGTAATTTAAAGAGGTGGGGACACTAATATAACCTAACACACACATACAATTTTATTTTCTAATATTAAAACAAGAATACTTATCTATGTGGGAGACTAGGTCCCTCATTGTTTACTTGTCTATCATATCATTGAAAGCCATTCTCCTTGTTTTGATCAAAACTATATTCCCAACAAATGCATTCCAAAAAAGTTATATCGATTTGATTAAACTCTGTTAAAAACTTTAATTCATATACCTATCTTTTTTATAGCAATTTGAGGGAGAGAAATTGATGCAAATTTATATCACATTTTCCATGAAAAATAAATTCCACTTTTGGTACTTCACTAGGATATTAGCAACCTGGCTTTCATTTGTTTGTCAATACCACCCCTTGATCTAATCCCTTCAAAGAAACAGTAACATCTTGTGAATCCTTGAGAAATAGAAGACCCTTAGTTGTATCATTCATCTATCTTGAGCAGTCACTGTTCATTGGCCCATTTTTTTTATCTTATCAACTACTCTCTCTCACTCCTACCTGTATGGTATTTTAAAACCTTAGGAACCCATATGATTTTATGTCCCTTTTACCATTTAAAATAATGATAATATTTCTTCTAGCCCATTTAGGCAAAATTAGTTTTTTCTTCTAAAGACTAGGTCTCTTGGAGCCTTTAATGACTTGAGCAAACTTTAAATTTGCTCTTTTTTCTTTGATAAGCACCTGACATCTTTCCTTTTACTTACCGTCATTTCCATAATGTGTATATATCATTTTGTTAGAATCAAATACATACTCATTTTGAGGACTGGGAGATGTATGGTCTTTCTTAAAACCAAGTGCTTCTCAAAAGTTGACTTCTTCTTTCTCAACATAATAAGAATCTCTAATGAAGAGATCCAACGGATAGATTTTTCTAGATCATTCTTAGTATTCTTCAAGTCCTTTTTTATCTACTTGTTTTATTCAAGAGAGGCATCAAGGTCTAGACTAACCCTTTTTAGCCTTTCTTCAAAACTTGCAAAAGTATCAGTTGCCTCCACTTTTCCTGATATCCTTTTGAGTTTGTCATTCAAAATTTTATTAATCTTGGAAATTTCGACTTCAAGCTTAGAGTTCCTTGAGGATATAAAAATATTCTATATTTCAAACCATTCAATTTACTAGCTAAGAGCACCTATTTTACTTACATGGTTGTGAAAAACATCATTCAAGACATTATCTAAAGATATGAACTCCTTTTTGAAGTAGTTTCTCGAGTGTTTTTTGGACATAAAAAAGGTTAAATCATCATTGTAATGAACTCTAGATCATATCCTTTATTTTGATGCATTTTTGGCATTTTGAGCATTCCCACAGTGGTTGTAAATCATTTATCACTTGCCCAAGCTATCGGTTTGGTTATTTGAAAGTATCTTGACAGGCTTGTTATTAGTAAATTGAGCATGATTGGCTTAAATTATGATCATTGGTACTTAAGTGAATCAAGTCGCACTTAATTGTACTTATGTGATATTCTAGTGATGAACTAGTTGATATCCTAGATGGCAAGATATAACCTACACTTTTCTGTTATAAGTAAACTAAAATAGCTATGTTTAATTGATGTTAAGGATTTATAAATTGGATATTGTGTTGTTATATGCTACTGATTGAATAGCTAGATTGAAATGTACTAGATGATGGAAGGTGAAGGTGGGAAATCTATGGTTAGTGATTAACAACAAACTCACCCTGGTTGCTGAAATTATATGCACCCATATTGCCATAGGTTGGTGACCTGGCAATTGATGCCCTATCACAACCCGCACCAGAGATTGGTCATGATAGGCATCTCAAGTCCTTCGAGGACCGGAGACCACCCTCTTTACCTATCCAAACATAACACAATATAACTACTAGGGGATGAATTCTGAACATAAATAAGATAGAGTTGAGTTTCGAATGTATAACAAGATAGTTAAGCAACTAGTTCGGCAAGAAATCTATGAACTTAAGCATCCATCCCAATCCACATTAATCCATAGAGCCACTAATAAGAAACATCAATATAAGTTGGGACATTTCCCCAACAATATCCAAAAAGATACTGAAAGACTGTCAATGACATTGTTAAAACAAAACATAAAATAGGGTTCATCCAAAGACTGAAAGCTCAACACTTCAAGCTAAATCCGTATCCACCTAGGGATAACCTAACATTGCACAGGGAAAGTAGATATGTCTCCCATTCCTGCATCACATAGAGATATAACATATATAGACAATTAGAAGGATGAGAGATAACACGTAACTCAGGGAAGGGATAAAGTAATTCCATGATCAAATCAGTTCAAAATCATTCCAAACCAATTCATAAAATTTTATACACACACACATATATATATATATATATATGTATATATATATATATATAAAATGTCGGGATATAGAACAAGGCTTAGCATGAAAGTAAAATATTAGCTTGGACTTATAGCTTAAACAGTCATTTATACCGTCGAGCTATATAGTTCTAGCTCTCCCTGCTAGTTGGGTCTAACTCTCTCCCTATTGGTTGGACCCCAGTAAGTGTTAGCTGCACAAACCAGAGAAGTCTAAAAAAGGGCAAAAACAATCAAGTCTACAACCATTCCAAAATATATATGCGTATGCAATGTGTGAACTCATACACACTATCATAAAGAACACCACCGTGCCAAAAAATCTAGTTTCCAATATCAGTCCCTTAGGACCTTCACCTTTATGGCTAGGGACACAACCCTATTTAAGAATAATTAAAACAATTTCCTCATAAACCATTTATTTAACTAAGGAATTATTCATGAAGGCATCAACAACATGTATCGTCATACCATTAAAAGAAGAAGACTCCAGAAATCCATTTTAGAGGAAAAAGAAAATCTTAAAGTTGTGGAGGTGAGAGAAGATGAGGACATTGATTTTGATATTATTATTATTGCATCTAAGAAGAAATGAATAGAAGTTCATAGTGATGAAAGGACCAGGTCCTCCAATCCAAAGTCTGGGAGTCATGGTGTAAGCAGAAAGAAATATATTGATGTCAAAAGAAATAAAGTGTCTGAGGGACCTGGTCCTAAGAAAAGAAAAATTGTTAAAAAAAACTTAGCAGTGATACAAAAAGCATGAACAAAGAAGAAGAAAAGAAGGTTGTGTCTATGGAACAAAGGAATAAGAATATAAAAAGCCAGAAGGTTCTATGAGGAAGATTTTTTGATCCAAAGATACATGAGAATCCAAAAAAGGTAAATCTATTTAAATATGTGAGGCATCAGGGTTTGTTGCATCTGTTAGAAGAACTAACTCTCATTGTCTGGTGAAGTGAGGGAATGCTACTAATCCATAGAATGCTCAGATGATAGTTTGAGTTTGACTGCAATAGTACAGGTAATGCTTCTTAAGTAGGATGAAGAAATACTGAGAAAGATTTTGGATATGCCTGATATTAGGGTGAAAACTTTTGAGAGCCAACAACCCTAAACTGAATTCATGGTTAATGCTTCAAAGGTAGGAGGGACTTATCTAGAGGAAGTGGGAAAGAAGTTTCTCACAAGTAAGTTCTAGTTAATGTTTGAGTTCATAATAAGGTCATCTTTCCAAGGTTAGAGAAAAGAACTTTAATTTCTACAGTTTATCTATTTCTTATTGAAAGTTTAAGTAAGCTTGAGCTGATAAACCTGCCTACTTTAATTATAGAGCATATGCCTAAGATGACTCATGATATAGAAGTAAAATATGAGATTCCCTATGGATATTTCCTGAACAAAGTATTTCAACATTTTGGAGTAGTTGGAATTAAAGGGACCCTAGGAACAATCAAACAAGGGTTTAGTTTAACAATAATGGTATAAAATAAATGTATAGAAGGGAAAGCTGGAGCTGTATCAAAGAATAAGAAATATTAGTTGCTCAAGAAAACTTAGCCAAACAAATAGAGGAGTTGAGGATTATGCTAGCAGTAAATGACTCAAAAATAGTGCGGCTGAAACTAAAGAATCAAAGGTTGTCCTCAGAGGGACCAGGTTCCTCTGAAGAACTTGAAGCAGAAAACCTTACTAAATATATATTGGATGCTCATGCTGCTGAGGTTGCTAGAATTAATATATTGCTAAAAACCATCTCCCTAAAGCCCCCCTCTATCTGAGTCCTATCCTTCTTGTTTAATTTTTTGTTAATTTTAAGTTTATGATTCCTGTGTGGCATTTGCAAATAGTGGTTTTATAATGTCTTTTTGGTATATTGTAAAGGTACTTATCTTAATTAATCATGAATGGATTTTTTTATGGGATGATCTGTTTCCTTTATTTAAAATTGAATTATATGTTATTGTTGTCCAGTGGCCATGAGTTAATTAGCTTGTACTTATGTTTACTTTTTATTTACTGTTAATCCTTTTCAATGATTCCAAAAAGAGGGAATACCGACCTCATGAGTAAGGACCATGTGTGTGTGTGTATATGTGATAATGTGGTGCATGTTGATAGGGGGAGTATGGTAAGGCACTGTAATGGAGGGAAACAAACATGTGCTCAGAGTTTTTGCAAAAAATGACAACAAGGGACTTAGTCCTTGTGTTGCATTATGGTGGAATCATGATGATAGGAGAACATTCATCTTTAAAGTGGTACTCACACTTATTAAATCTAATAGATGTGCTTAAAGCTGTATGGTTGGTTTTTCTTCATAAAAAATAGAGAAAATTGTTATATGTAGTTTTGATGATGAGCAACTAACTTCAAGGGACCAGGACTCTGGATGTGCATGGTACAGTATAGCTAATTAGTGTGTCTGCATAATTTTTTTCTCTTGTGTAACAAACTTGCAAGTGCCGCTCATACTAATTAGGAGACTTGGTCTAATGATATTTCAGCCTAATCATCACTCATCTATAAAAGTAAAAAAATATTTCTTCATCAAATGGTTTTTGCAAATACAAAGAGTGACATAAAGGTAGCAAAAACTCAATATTGGACACTGATCATGTTCCCAGCTATATTTGTTTTCTTAAATAGAGAGTGTCTTTAGTGATTTCTGAATAGTAAACAAATTACTCATGTTATAAGAGTATTGAACCTTTCTCTTTTCTTAGAGAGATCTTAGGTTGAGTTACCAAAGGTGAATATTGGTTAAATTTAATAAATATCAGGGTGTGTCCTTGGTAAAGTTGTCAAGATGAGCTTGTAGTAGAGTTATTAGAAGCGGAAGTAACCTAGAGTTAGGTTCATTGAAGGCTATAAACAAGAGTTTGATTATAGTGGATTTTGAGGTGCTAGTGAGGGCAAGCGGTGGGTTTTCCTTTCTTGAGCAAGGGCTTTCCAAGTTAAAATACTAAGCTCTTAATTTTTCGACAATATCTCTTACGTCTTTATTGGTTTGCTATGTTTTGCCTATGATTGACTTTGAGGGACCTGGTCCCTTATTATTTGGTGCAACCCCCAAGTGTTTCAATAGGTAGCATTTGGTAAAGATCTCTTTTGATCTCTTGTATGAAATGCAATGGAGCTTCCTTGAAAATTTTGCATGTCATATTCCAGTTAGTGTAGTTGTTTAATGCTCATGCTTACTTGTATCATCTAGAACTGGGCTCGTAAGTCTATGAAATCTAATTATGATTATACTTTGTTGCTGAAATGATCTTAGGCCTTCATTGTGAATATAGGAACCCACTTTAGCCTAAAGATACTACCCGTACATATAATAGTATCACTAGTCACCCATTTTGAGACTTTGAACCTTTCTTTGACAACCACATTACAAGACTTGTACTATTTGTATTCTACCCCTCATTTGAACCCTACCCACCTTGAGGTGATCTTGAAAAAACAACATGAAGACAAAATACTAAGTTGGGGGTGGTATGTTTTGGAATAGGTGTCCTTGGGACATGGTATTGTATGTGGATGCCTAAATACTAAGAAAAGAGAGCAAAGTAAAAAGTAATAAAGAAGGGAATCATAAAAATAAGGAAAACTATAGATTTGTACAAAAGAAATAAATAAGAAGAAAATGCTTTCAAAGAAATGGGTGAACTAAGGTAGTGGGCGTAGGTACATGTGTGAAGTTGGAAACAATGAAGTGGCCCATAGTCCAAAATTTGATCGAATAGTGTGTTGTAGATGATCAAGGAAGGTATAGTCACTTTTTCCCAAATGATATCACACCCTTTCCAAAGTATATATTAAAATCTTGAAAAATTCCTTCGATATCGCCAATAAAGTGTATTCATAGTAGTGGCGATTGTAGATTGGGGCAAGCATATGGTATGATATTTTTTCACATTGAGAGACTCTTTGTGAGGGTTAAAGCTTGCATTTAATCCTTTGATGCATGATAAATACCTTGGTTTGTGGAATTTCCTTTCGTGGGGAGCCATATAGACTATTAAAGGTGGGTCAAATTAATATTCTAAAAATGAGGCGAAGGTGTGTGTTTGAGTCCCTATCGATGGGGAATCACTTCTAGAGAATTAGTAATTGTTGCTTAGCTATTCTTTCAAGTCTTTTGCATCCTAGATAATGTACATTATGTTGAGTGGAGCTGTGAAAATAGCTTTCCCAAGCTTGAGACTACTTGTTTGTGCTAATCAAGATCAGAATCATTGTGATCATTTGGTCATATGAATGGGCTTATATTTTCATGGTATCATTGAATAAGAAGTAGTATTGATTGAGGACAAGCAAAGGTGTAAGTTGGAGGTGTTGGTGAGTTGTAAATTTACCACTTGTTGATATCAAAATTTATGCACACTACAATGATTAAATTGTGTATATGAATCAAATTACTATTTGAACGCACTGATTCCCATGGTTTGCAGGTTTATAGTTAATTGGAAAAATACAAGTGAAGTAAACTAAAAAGTGAACCAAAAAGGAAAAGTTAGTGAAAAGCCTGAAAAAATAAGGAGAAGGTATTGAGCCTTAATTACCCCAATCGCGTCTGAGGATCATGACCGTGACCAGTAAAGACCCAGTCAAAGTCAACAATTGAGAGGGGATCACCGTGATCGCAGGAGTCGCGATCATGATAAGGCAATGAAAATCGCAATGGTATGACCAAATGCCCAGGGGCAGATTCATAATTTAAGGCAGTTGAACTCAATTCTAAAAAGGGAAACACCCTTACACATTAGAGACATCTTCTAACTAGAATTTAATTTTTGAGGCATCTTCTAATTAGAATTGAATTATTGTATTGAGAGAAACCCTACTAATTTGGGAAAAACTGTTTTAGCTAAAATTACAAGATATTTAGTTGTGAAGTAAGATTGAATCTTTCTAGATTATTCTTTTTTGTATCAATGGTAGAGTTGGGTGCTAATTTAGGTATATCTTTCCTCTTCAATCTCATGTGTAGCTAAACATCAAAATGGGTTGTGTTTGAATAGGATACAAATATGTGTGGGTCTTAATTATTAGTGTCAATTTGTGGTTAATGATGTTGGGTTTCACTAATACTTGATTGTTAAATTAGATTTTTAGGTGAAAGCCCTAATTTCTCTAAATTCCACATCATTCTTGAAAGAGGGATGTCGGTATTGCCATAGAAAGAAAATCCAACATCATCCTTGAAAGAGTGTTGTGTATGAAAAGTATTTGTGAATAATAAATTTAGATGTTAGCTTATTCCTTTACATTGTCTTAGAAAAGAGGATGAATCATTATTTTTCTATGTCTTGGGTATTATTCTTGAAATATGGATGCCCAATTGATATTTAGGGTTGATTTGCTTACCACACCAATGAGGTATTCGAAAGAAACCATGGGTGATATTTTAGTGTTTTGTTGAAAGACTAACACAAAACCCCTAACCTTGCCTACTCATATATTTATTAACTAGAATTTGAATTTCACTCTCATGTACCCATACACTATTTTCCTCTAGGAAAGCATAATACTAGGACTATTCTCTTCTTTGAATTTAATCTAAAATTATTGTTGTTAAGTAGTATTTCAAGTTAATTTTGTTTAAACAACATTCCAAATCCAACCCCCAATTTAATTTATGTCTATTTTTAAGTGTACATTATGGGTCAACACTTAGTAACTTTCAACATATATAGCATTGAAAAATTGGTCACCCTCCTCGTTGATTCAACCACAACTCAAGTTGGGTTATTATATTTACAATGATATCTTACCCCAAAATAATCGAGTAAGTTGAGCGTGATCAGGATATATGCAAGAGTGGTTGATAATTAGATTAAAGAACATATATATATACATTATATATATACGTGTGTGTATGCACGTGCATGTGTGTGAATACTTATTTAATTGGTTGATTGTGTAGGTGTTCTTAACTAACTATCTATGATTGCCCGTTGGACATATTGGTAATTGATGAGCTAGTGTTGATATTTCTTAAATTAATAAGTTGTTGATTGTCCTTGGAACATATTAGTAAATGATTAAATGATATAATAATTATCATGCAATGGGTTTAATATTGACGTTGTTTGATAGACTGTACTTGTGAATGTATATTTATTGATATTGTAAGGTGATAGATAATGCAAGGATGGTTTATTTTGAATTGGTGAGCAAAGGTTGTTCAAAGGTGGTAATATTGAAATAAGTAGGGATAACACTTGATTTGAAAAAGGGTGTCCAGACATATAGATGTCTATTGTGAGTTGGTATACAGATAAAGCTCGTTCCCTGTAGGTCATGACAAGTGGACAACCATAAGTTTTGTAGCATGTATGTACATTATGGCTATACATTTGGACATTTTTTGAGTGGACCAGGTAATGCTTAACGATTTGTATGCTTTCTTATGGGGACCAGTTATTTGGTATGATACTTTGATTTCTTGTGTCGATCGATTATTTGTTGTTGTACTTGGGTTCCTTGTGTTGACCAATTATTTTGTATGATAATTTAGGTTCCTCTTCTGGACTGATTATCTACTATTATACTTGGTTTGCTTGTGCTGACTGATTATACGTTGTTATTATTAATTCTTTTTGCGGATCGTTTATGTTGATAATTTATTCGGGTTCCTTGCATGGACCAATTATTTAGAAATTGATTAGCTGATGAATTCTTTATAAATAAAATAGTAAAGCTGAGTCTATACTAATTAATAGGCTTGTTATTAGTAAATTGAGAATCGTTGGCATAATTGGGATCATTTGTACGTAAGTGAATCAATTCGCATTTAATTGTATTGATGTGATATTCTGGTCATGAGCTAGTTGATGCCCTAGATCACAAAATGACTGGTTATACCACCATTTTTATGTTATAAGTAAACTAAACTAGCTATGCTTAATTGATGTTAATGATGTATAAATTGGATATTGTGTTGTTAGGTGTTATTGATTAAATAACTAGATTGAAATGTACTAGGTGATGGTGGGTGAATGTGGGAAAGTCTATAGTTAGTTATTAACTAAACTCACCCTGGTTGCTAAAATTGTATGCACCCATATATTGCCATCGATTGGAGACCTGGTAATCGGTGCCCTGTCACGACCCGAACCAGGGACTGGCCATGAGGGCATCTCAGGTCCACCAAGGAACGGAGACCACCCCTTTTGCCTATCCCAACAGATTATAATACAACTATCAGTGGATGAATTATGAACATATATCAAGATAGAGCTGAGTTTTGAACATATAACAAGATAGTTAACCAACTAGCTCAGAATGAAATCTAAGAACTTAAACATCCATCCCAATCTACAGTAATTCATAGAGCCTCTAATTAACAACATCAATCTAAATTGGGACATTCCCTGGATGATAGCCAGTCTATGACATATTGAAATCAAAACATAAAATAAGGGTCTTTCAAAGGATGGAAGCTCACCACTTCAAGATGATTGACGAGGGATCCAGAGATCACCTAACACTATGCAGGGAAAGCATAAGTGTCTTTGATTCCTGCATCATGTAGGGATACATCATTTAATTATGATTAGCGGGATGAGCGCTAGCATGTAACTCAGGGAAGGGATAAAGTAATGCCATGATCAAATCAGTTCAAAATCATTCCAAACCACTGCGCATAATTATATACATATATATATATACATACATATATGTATATACATATTTATATATATACACACATAATATATATATATATATATATACATACATATATGTATATATATAAAATATCAGGATAGGGAATAAGGCTTAGAATGAAAGTAAAGTATTACCCTGGACTTGTAGCTCAAATTGTCATGCATACCCATTGGCTATATGTGTCTAGCTCTGGGTCCAACTCCCTCACTATTGGTTGGGTCCCAGTACGTATTAGCTGCACAAACCAGAGAAATCCAAGGAAGGGCCAAGGCAATTAGGGTAACAACCATTCCAAAATTTATTCATGTATGTAATGTGTGAACTATGCACACTGTCATAAAGACTGACCCCCATGCCGGTAAATTTGGTTTCCAGTATCAGTCCCTCGGAGCCTCCACCTTCATGGCTAAGGACACAACCCCCTTTAAGACCAATTCAAATAATTTTCACGTAACCATCACTTTCAATAAGGAATTACCCATTAAGGCATCAACCACAGGTATCATCATACCATTATTCTTACAAGGTTATAATTATGTCATACCAATTCCATCAAATGGGAATTCCACTACCCCTTTTGTTCATTAAATAAAATTTGAAATCAAAACATGGCCAACAAGGCCTTCAAAACAATTTTTATCAATTTAACCGTTTACGCAATGAAATACTTTAGGGAAGTAAGTCAAATCATGTGATTAACCATATTTCAAATCCAATTATCGAAGTGGGTGAGGGAAAACGATTTCAAAACCAAATTCTAGATCCAGAATCACTAATTTTAGGGGAATACCATATTCCCCATCCCATTCACTACCTATGCACCCAAACGGGTTTGAAAATACATAAATAAAACATGAACACTTGCATTAAAACAATGGAAATTCAAATCAAGTAATAATCTTTCCAAAACCCTTAACCCAATTCAAAATCCGTATTCAAATCCACCTGAATAACTAGTTAAACACATGCTTTATGCAAATCAAGATTAAGGGGAGAGGTACATGCATGAAAGTATCATAATTATGTAGAGAAATCACCATTTGAAAGCTCTAAATGACCAACCTTGAGAAATCCTAGCTTGTTCTTGATTTTGGGATTTGAGAGAGTTTAAAAGTGTGTTTGATTATATTTTTGGATGATAATAAGGTCCCAAAATGGTTTTAAGGTCGTGGGTCACAATTGGGAAAAATGGGAAATATCCAAAGTACCCTTAATAAAACACTGAAAATTTTATCTCACAGTTGTTATGGGTAACGTTACGACTCATAACGATTGACTATGAGTCGTCCCCTAGACTCGTGGTCTGAGAAGTGTCCAAAGTTATTCCTACTATTAACTCTTCGAGTGGTACAATACGACTTGTAGTCCCACATTACAACTTATAGGGCCAGTCATAGTCACAACAGAAACAATTGACCACTATACTGGTGAGACTACAAGTCCTACATTATTACTCGTAATGTCTAACTATGACTCATATGGTCTTAATCGTAGTTAGGATAGTAACTTTGGTTCCTGCATTATTCACCCTATGATTTGAGACCTGTGCCCATAAGGAGACGTTACAACTCATTAGGTAAGTCGTAGTCTGAGCAATTGGCTCAAAACTTAAGATATTTTCAAATGTAAAAAATCTTGGGTATTACATTACCCCTCGCCCCCTCTAGGATAATTTGTCTCCAAATGAGGAGTCAACGTATCCATCAGAAAGATTGAAGAATAGATACACAACCACATTTTCCTATAAGAAAATCACAAAAAATTAATGATAACGATTGTCTAATTCGGGGAACAAAAATAGATATCTGGACTTTATGTCCTCTTCAGTTTCCTGAGTAGCTTCTTCTACCTTTTAATTCCTCCATAGACTTTGACCAAAGCCATGTCCTTAGTCATCAAATGATGGACTTGCCTATCCAAAATCATAACCAGGACTTCTTCATAAGACATGGAATCTGAAATACGAACACTATCAATAGGCACAACAAAAGAAGGATCACCCACACACTTTTTAAACATCTCAACATGAAAAAATGGATGAATGGAATCCAAACTCGATGTCAAATCCAACTTATAAAAAATATTACCCACTCTCTTCAAAATCAAGTATGGCCCACATAATGGGGGGTTGAGCTTCCTCTTTTACCCAAAACTCATTAGTCCCTTCGAACGAGATGCCTTTAAGAACATCTAATTGCCAACATCAAACTCCAACTCTCTTCACCTCATATCCGCATAGAAATTTTGGTTACCCTGAGTAGTGTTAAGCCTATCCCAAATCACATTCACCTTCTCCATGGCTTTGTAAACTAGGTATGTATTGAACAATCTAGTCTTACAAACTTTAAACCACGCAATAAGAGATTTTCAGCTCCTACCTTAAAGAGCCTCAAAACAACTCATCCCAATACTTGAGTGATAACTACTATTATAAGTGAAATCGATGAGAGGCAAATGAACCACCTAACTAACTAAAAAATCAATAACATAGGACCTTAGCATATCTTCAAAAGTCTATATATTCCTCTCTTCTTTTCCATCCATCTAAGGGTTGAATACGGTGTAAAAGTTCACCATTTTCCCAAGCCTTACTGAGACAAATGCCAAAATCAAGAATAGAACGGCATACCTCGATACAAAATAATTGAAATTGGAGCACTATACATTTTAACAGTATCCTAAATAAACAACTTTGCATAATCCTCTTCAGTGTAAGTAATCCTCGCAGTTAAGAAGTGAGCCAACTTAGTCGTCCTATCCACGATGATGAAAATCAAATAAAACTGATGGTGATACCACATAAGAAAAGTAATAAAATATACGTTGATCACCTTCCACTTCCACATAGGCAACTTAATCTATTGAGATATGCCACCGGTCCTCAAGTGTTCAATATTTACTAACTGACACTGTATAACCTCAACTAAGTGATCACTTATCTCGGCCTCGGGCCCATAAATCTCAATCCTATGGTGGCATATAGTTTTGGGGTATGAAATCGTAGTAACTTACCGAACTCGGTGCTAAATACTACTTCCTTTAGTTAGCTACGCTTATCTTATGGAAATCCACTTTAAAAATAATCTCATTGTTCATAAAGAACCCAACAATAAAATCTGTAATCTCATGTAATAAAGTGGATTTCATAGGTACTCTAACCATTAAGGTAAAAACTTCCTCAATAATCTCAAAGTACTCAAATCATGGGTACTTATAGCACAAAAGTTAATGAAATTGCAAATTGCAAGTAGGGCTTAGTGACCTATATTCAAATCTCAAGTTAAGACTGATCAAAATTCATACTAGATATCATATGGACTCATAAATCATATAGAAATCTAGAATTTATAGTAATCTGTCTCAAAATCTCAACGTACTCGTATACTTTAATTTCTTGAGCATTGTAACCATTAAATTCTCAAGGAATAACAACATAGGGTATAAAAACAACTTCAATTTCTTAAGAAAACATGTAAAATCATGCTATTTTACTTTCAATTCATGGGAAATATCAAAAGCTTGCAAAAAATAACAATGGGTGAAAACCCCTAATTCAATTTCATGTAAAATCCCATAAATTGCAGAAAAATTATAGTTTAAAATAAGTCTTTGGGCACAAGGGTGAAAGGATTACCCTTGTTCAAAACCCTATATTATAAGACCCCATAAATATCCCTCGTAGTTCGAGCCTTAGAGTGTGTCAAGTGAAGTGTAATTCCGTCCCTAAAAGATTGAGAAGAGACTTCCCAAGTGATTGGTATTTAAACCATATATAATTTTCTTAAATTTGACTTTTTGTCATGTAGATAATTGAATTAGATTTCTAATGATACCATATTCGTCCTAATCCAGCAATGGGGTGAGAAGTTATGGCCGTTTTATTGAGAGTTGTCGAAATCGCCCAAGTGCGACGAATGATCCGACGGACCATCGAGTCTGGACGGACCATCGTGACCAATAAAGATACTCCCTTTCTTGGACCAAGTATGACGGATAGGACGACGGACCATCAAGGCTGCGATGGACCGTCGCTGAGACCATCGCTACTAAGGTAGTGTGGTCTCATCCTGGCCATCGTACGATAGATGATTTGACGGACCATTGGACCTTTGATGGACCGTCGATCTGACCATCGCATCGAGGTAGTGTGTCTCTTTTCTAGTCATCGTGCGATAGATGACTCGATAGACCCTCGCTTCGACCGTCGCAGACCCCGTTTAGTATTTTTAGCTTATTTTTAAAATGGGATTTTTGGTCTTTTCCACTCTTTTATCAACCAGATATATTCCAAATAAAAGAGAGCAAAGATTTCTCCCTCAAGATTAAATCTAAAACCCTTTTCCAAGAAATCCAAGAACTCACCATGGATTCTATAAATTGAGTTGAAATTTAAGCTCCCCAAGTTCAAGGGTTCTAAGAACCGTCCCTCAAGAGTAAGAAGAAGAGTTTGAAGCAAGATTGTTCATCCAATTTCATAATCTAAGGTATGTGTAATCCTTTCATCCTTGTGCCCAAAGGCTTATTTAAACTATGATTTTCTGTAATCTATGAGATTTTACATGAATTTAAAGTAATATTTTCACCCATTATTATTGATTACAATATTTTTATGTTCCCATGAATTGAGAGTCTAATGGTATGATTTTCAAATGTTTTTTTTAGAATTGCAGCTGGGTCTATACCCCATGATTTTAACCCTTGAGAAATTAATTGTTGAAATGTTTGAGATATTGAAATATATGAGTATGTTCAGATTTTGAGATAAATTGCTGAAATTTCCAGATTTCTACATGAGTTATGAATGTATATGCTATCTATTATGCTTTTGATAAGTTTTAACTTGAGAGTTAATTATGGGTTATTGAGCCCTAGATGAGATTTATAATTTTATGAACTTATATTCTATAAGCACCCATGATTTGAAGTATTTTGATATTATTGAGAAATGTTTTGACCTAATGGTCATGGAGTTTTGAAATCCACTTCACTACCTGAGATTACAGATTTGATTATTGGGTTCTTGATGAACCATGAGATTATTTAAAGAGGATTTTCATGAGATGAGTGAGATAAACTAAATGGAGTAGTATTTATCCCCGAGTTGGGTAAGTTACAACAGTTTCTTACCCCAGAACTACGTGCCACCATAAGTTTGAGATTTTGGGCCTAAGGCCGAGTTGATTGGGCTTGAGGCCGAGATAAGTGATCATTGAATTGAGTTTATACTCCCTGTCAAGAGTATGATGCTCCTCTTCAACATAGGGTCTCTTCCTTAAGAGAACAAAACATTGGACTCCATGTAGCTCGCATTGTTTATGTCAGTTAAGAGAACCTCCCTTGATACAAGTTATTTTTCCTAATAGTAAAGTTGCATATTTGCTCCCTAAGACTAAAGTATTTTTCCTTGATATAATTATTTTCCTTAAAGCTTGAAATGAGATATTTTCCACAAGATATTTTCGAATTCCAAGTACTTGAGTTCAAAAGAGTTATGAGTTCTGGAGCATTAAAGAATTTTTACTCTCTATGAGATATATGAATGAGTTGAAAGTCTTTTTTAAAGTTTCCTTTAGCCTATGGGAATGAGAATAAAAGAAGATTACCGATTTCAAAGTTAAACTATAATGACTCACGAGATTCATATTACATGCTCCAATATACAAGATTCATAAGCTTTACATTTTATACTTATTCGAGCCATGTGTGTCATTACTTCTTCCATGAATGGTTTGATTAAAAAGTATTGATGTTGTTTTATATAAATGCATGCACCTCTACATACTCAGTACATTCCCAAGTGCTGATCCACATATACGTCTATGTTCTACATTATCTTATAATGTAGGTTCAGATGCTTAGTCCCAGCCTCATCAGTGACTTTTGAGTACCTCTGTCTACATTCCTATAGTGGTGAGCCCTTATGTTTTGAGGACCTATCTTCAGACATTTATGTATTTGAGAGACTATGTTTTTACTTTTAGTTCATTTTGAGTCAGTTAGGGACCTATCCTAATGGCTCTCTAGTTCATGGATTAGTGATGCTTTGTCAAACTAGTTATTAGATTGTGATTGTGTTAAGAATTCTAGTATTGTGGTTATTTAGAGCGAGTATTTTCTTCGTATCTCCCTTCATATGATATGACTATTCTAGTGTTTGAATTATTTCATCTTGAAATGAATGTTATTAGTAGAAACAGGCTCAAAGGGTTAGTCTGGGGCTACTTGTAGCCTTAAGCATCGTGTGACGTCATGGGAGGCAATTTTGGGTCATTAAAAACTTGGTATCAAAGCCTTGTTTTAAGGATTAATAGGGTGTCTGACAAGCCACATTAAGAAGAGTCGAATAGTCATTGTGTAGCGCGCCACATCTATGAGCAAGAGGCTACAAGACATTTTTGGAAAAAATTATATCTTTTCTTCCAGATTCCATCGTGCCTGCAATTGTCCTTGTCATCTAATAATTTGTGCACTCTTATTTCAAAAAATTCCTCTCCGAAGAGTGAATGCTCATAAAAACAATGATGAGCAACCCCTACCTATTAATCCTTTGAAAGAGACTGTGTCTCATGATGAGTTTCGAGTAGCCTTTCATGCATTAGCCCAAGCAGTCTCTGCTAATGTTCTAGCCAATAACAAGGCCGCAGTTGAAAAATAATAGAGAGGTGATGTAGCTTCTTCTAGGATCCATGATTTTATGCAGATGAATCTGCCAGAGTTTTATGGGTCTAAGGCAGGGGAGGACCCATAATTATTCCTTTAGGAGTTAAAAAAAATCATGCAGGGGATACATATTTATGAGGAAAAAAGTGTTGAGTTGGCATCTTACAGGTTAAAGGACATATTTTATGACTGGGTTGTACATGGAGAAAGGGTAGAGGTGAGGATGCTGCTCCTATAACTTGACAGGTGTTCCAAGATGCATTCTTGGACAAGTTCTTTCCGCTTAAGATGAGGGAAGAAAATATTGAGGAGTTTTTGAACTTGAGGTAGGGCTCTATGACTATTAAGAAGGACTTCTTGAAGATCAACCAGTTGGCCAAGTATGATCCTGATTTGATTTATAACACCCGGGCTTGTATGAGCAAGTTCATGACCGATGTTCCTGGGTTGGTACTGAAAAAGTGTAGGATTGCGATGCTGCATAGGGTTATGGATATGGCTAAATTGATGATGCATGCCTAACAAATATAGGAGGATAAGATTACAGAAAGAGATAGTTGAGAGATAAATTTTGAGTAGCATGAATTTAGACAACCTAGGTTCCATGAAGGGAACTTCCCTCAATTTTAGAGATATCCATCTATGCCAGTGCCTTCATCAGCTAGTGCTTCCATGCCTAGAGGCAGACAGGAGCAAGGCGGTAGGTTTTTTTATGTCTAGGTCACTGAACAGTATTAGTAACAGGCTCCATTATCCTCCTTGTGCTAAGTGTCGTAGGGATCATCCCAGTGAGTGTTTTGAAGATTTGAGGGGTTGTTTTGATTTTAGCAAGCAGGGCCACAAACTTATAGATTGTCCTCTTGCTAGACAGGGGAATAGAGATGCCCGACCTCAGGCACAGGCTACTAGAATACCAACTCCTGTGCCCCATACTGCCCCTTCTTAAGGCCCTTCATCTAGCACTGCTGGCGGTCAGTGCCAGAATAGATTATATGCCTTACCATCTCATCAGGGGCAGGAAGACTCTCCTGATGTTGTTACCGGTATGCTCCATGTCTTTTTCTTAAATGTCTATGTGTTGTTGGACCCAGGATCAAGTCTCTCTTATGTGACCCCACTTGTAACTGTGAATTTCAAAATGAGTCCCAAAAAGATTTCTAAGCCCTTCCTAGTTTCTACACCATTAGGGGAGTTAGTTGTTGCTAAACAAGTGTATAGAGATTGTCCTGTTATTGTTCTTCATAAAGTCATACTTTCTTATTTGATAAAGTTAGGCATGGTGGATTTTAACCTTATTCTGGGTATGGATTGGCTTTATTTTTGTTATGCATCTATAGACTGTCATACCCGTGTGATCAAGTTTCAGTTCCCTGATGAACTAATTTTTGAGTGGTTCAGGAGTTTAGTATCTCCCAAGAGTCATTTTATCTCCTATCTCAAAGCCAAAAAGCTAATATCTAAGGGTTGTATCTATCACCTAGTTAGAGTCAAAGACACTAAGTCCAAGGCTCCAACTATCCACTAAGTTGAAACTCTCAACGAGTTTCCAGATGTTTTTTAGAACATTTCCCAAGGGTACCTCCCGATAGAGAGATAGAATTTTGGATTGACCTTCTTCCTGACACTTGTCCCATTTCTATTCTGCCATACTGTATAGTACCTGCTGAGCTTAAGGAGTTGAAAGAGAGACTCAAAGATCTTTTAGACAAAGGTTTCATAAGGTAGGGTATTTCTCCTTGGGGCGTACCTATTCTTTTCGTGTGGAAAAAAGATGGTTCTTTGCGTCTATGCATTGACCATCGCCTGTGTAACAAGGTCACGATCATAAATAAGTATCCTCTTCCAAGAATTGATGACCTGTTTGATCAGTCGCAAGGTGCAATTTATTTATCCAAGATAGTCCTTAGATCTGGCTATTATCAACTTAAAGTGAGGAAATGTGATAGTCCAATGATAGTTTTTCGAACCCGCTATAGTCACTTTAAGTTTCTAGTCATGTATTTTTGGCTAACCAATGCCCCAGCAGCTTTTATGGACCTTATGAATAGAGTATTCATGCAATATCTTGTTATGTTTGTCTTAGTGTTCATAGATGACATCCTTGTCTACACCCGCAGTGAGCATTATCATGCAGATCACCTTAGAATTATTTTGCAAACTTTTAGAGGTAGCCAGTTGTTCGCTAAATTCAGTAAGTGTGAATTTTGGCTAAGGTCTGTAGCCTTTCTGGGTCATATTGTTTCAGTTGAAGGTATTAGAGTTGATCCCCAAAAGACAAAAGTTGTAAGAAATTGGCCTAGACCTATCTCTCCATCTGACATTAGGAGTTTCTTGGGTCTAGCGGGCTACTACCATCGTTTTGTTGAAGGTTTCTCTTCTATTGCATGTCCCATGACCTGGTTGACTTAAAAGAAAGTTAAGTTCTAGTGGTCAGATTTCTGTGAGAAGAGTTTTCAAGAGTTGAAGACTCGACTTACTTCAGCCCCTGTGTTAACTTTGCCTTATGGTACAGTTGGTTTTATGATGTATTATGATGCCTCTATAATTGGTTTGGGTTATGTTTTGATGTAAAGAGGTAAGGTTGTAGCCTATGCCTCTAGACATTTAAAGCCGCATGAGAAGAATTACCCAACCCATGATCTTGAGTTAGTTGTTGTGATCTTTGTTTTGAAAATCTAAAGACACTAACTTTATGGTGTTCATGTAGATGTGCTTACTGATCATAAGAGCCTGCAGTATATATTTACTCAGAGGGAGTTGAATCTTAGGCAGAGGAGGTGGTTAGATTTGTTAAAAGACTATGATATGAGTGTGTTGTATCACCGGGCAAGGCCAATGTAGTGGAGGATGCCCTTAGCAGATTGTCTATGGGTAGTGTTGCTCATGTAGAAGAAGGTAAGAAAGAGTTTGTTTGTTATGTGCATTGTCTGGCTATATTGGGTGTTAGGTTGCTTGATTCAACTGAGGGAAGTACTTTGGTGCAAAGTAGTTCCAAATCCTCTTTAGTTTCAGAAGTGAAGGAGAAGCAAGATAGAGATCCTAGTTTGGTCAAGATGAAGGAGTTAGTTAAGGTCCAAAAGATAGAGGTTTTCTCCCAAGGGGGAGATAGCATGTTGAGATTGCAGGGTAGATTGTGCGTTCTGTGTATTAATGATATTAGGTAGAGGATTATGGCTGAAACACTTGGCATACAGTATTCTATTATTCCCGACTCTACCAAGATGTACCGCGACTTGCGGGAAATCTATTAATGGAATGGTATGTAGAAGGATATAGCTGAGTTTGTAGCAAATTCTACAACGTGCCAAGAGGTTAAGGTAGAACACTAAAGACTTGGTTTTGTGATGCAAGAGTTTAGTATAACCACTTGGAAGTAGGAGATAGTGAATATGGACTTCGTGACCGGGTTACCTCTTTCGTGTTGTCATTATGATTCTATTTGGGATGTTGTACACAGGCTGACTAAGTCCACGCACTTCTTGCCCGTGCATACATCTTATACATAAAAGGATTATGCTTGATTGTATAACCTATAGTTAGTCAGGTTGCACGGAGTTCCCTCGTCTATCATTTCAGATAGGGGCACTTAATTTACTTCTTAGTTTTGAAGGGAATTTTAGCAGTGTCTTGGTACCCAAGTTCTTTTGAGTTTTGCTTTTTATCCGCAGATAGAAGGTTAGGTTGAGAGGACTATTCAAACCCTAGAAGATATGTTGAGGGCGTGTTCTCTTGATTTCAAAGGTAGTTGGGATGAGCATTTTCCATTGATAGAAATCACCTACAACAATAGTTACCATGCTAGATCAGGATGGCACCATTTGAGGCCTTGTATGGTAGAAGATGCAAATCACCCATAGGTTTGTTTGAAGTGGGCGAAGCTGTCGAGATTGGGCATGATGTTGTATTTGAAGCTACGGAAAAATTTAAGTTGATTAGAGCTAGGTTAAAGATACCTCAGAGTCATCAAAAGTCATATGCCGATGTGAGGAGAAGAGATCTTGAGTTTGAAGTTGGTGATTTGGTGTACTTGAAGATTTCACCCATGAAAGAGGTGAAGAGATTTGATAAAAAGGGAAAGCTTAGTCCCCATTATGTTGGCCCATATAGAGTCTTGAGTCGTGTTGGCAAAGTAGCCTATGAGATTGAGTTGCCCATAGAGTTGTCAACCATTCATTCTATTTTTTTATGTCTCCATCGTTAAAAAGCATATTGGTGATTCCGTTATTGTAGATCCTTTAGAGAGTGCTGATATTAAGAATTGTCTTTCATTCATTGAGATTCCCATTAAGATCCTAGATTTTCAGATCCGTAGACTGGGGAATAAAGAAGAGGTTTCCTTGGTCAAAGTGTTGAGGCGGAACTAGTCAGTTGAGGGCGCTACTTGGGAGGCAGAAACAGGCATACGAACCAAGAACTGCACCTCATTTTTGCAAGTTCAGATTGATCTGAAGGTATTATTCTTCCTTAATTTAGCCCTTCTAATCTAAAGTTCAGCTATATAGATATTCTTGCAAGAGTTCTTGCAATTTTTGAGGTAATCAAGAGTTCAGAAAGATTTTGAGCCGTTTAGCAAATTGCTTCAGCTATGTGTACTCTATTTTTCCTGTTTTCCTAGTCTAACTAGCGACATTCGAGGACGAATGTTTCTGTGGGGGAGATATTGTAAGACCCCGCAAAGTTCGCTCGTAGTCTGGCCTTAGAGCATGTCAAGTGAAGTGTAATTCCGGGCATAACAGACTGAGAAGAGACTTCCAAAGTGATTGTTATTTAAAACATATAGAATTTTCTTAAATTTTACTTTGTCATGTGGAGAATTGAATTAGCTTTCCAACGATAACAATTTCTTCCAAATCCGGCATCGAGGTGAGAAGTTTGGCTGTTTTACTGAGAGTTTTCAGAACCATCTAGGTGCGATAGATGATTTGACGGACCATCGAGTTTGTGATGGACCATCCAGTCTACGATGGACCATCGCTCGGACCGTTGTGACAAAGGTAGAAACTCCCTTTCCTGGTCTAAGTGCGACGGACAGAACGATGGACCGCCAAAGCTGCGACGGACAATCGTTGAGACCGTCGCCACTAAGGCTGTGTGGTCTTATCTTGGCCATCATGTGAGGGGCGATCCTACAGATTGTTAGACTGCAACGGACCGTCGATCCGACCATCACATCTAGGCAGTGTGTCCCTTTTCTGGTCATCGTGCGACGACATGATTTTGATGCAATATTTTGATGTTTCCCAATTATTGATTGCAATATTTTGATGTTTCCCATGAATTGAGTGTCTAATGGCATAATTTTCACATTCTTTCTTAAGAAATTGCAGCAGGGTCTATACCCCATGATTTTAATCCTTGAGAAATTAATAGTTGTAATATTTCAGATATTGAAGTATATGAGTATGTTGAGATTTTGAGAAAAATTACTGAAATTCCCAGATTTCTACATGAGTTATAAATCTATAAGCTATCTATTATGTTTTTGATGAGTTAACTTGAGAGTTAATTATGGGTTACTGAGCCCTACTTGAGATTTCAAATTTTATGAACTCTTATGCTATAAGAACCCATGATTTGAAGTATTCTAAGATTATTGAGAAATGTTTTGACCTAATGGTCATGATTTTTTAAAATTCACTTTACTACATGCGATTACAGATTTTATTATTGGGTTCTTGATGAACTATGAGATTATTTTAAAGTAAATTTCCATTAGATGAGCGAGATAAACTAAAGGAAGTAGTATTTAGCACCGAGTTGGGTAAGTTATAATGGTTTCTTACCCCAGAACTATGTGCCACTATTGGTTTGAGATTTTGGGCCTAAGGACGAGATGATTTGGCCTAAGGTCGAGATAAGTGATCACTGAATTGAGTTTATACTCCCTGGCAAGAGTATGACGCTCCTCCCCAACGTGGGGTCTCTTTCTTAGGAGGATAAAACATTAGACTCCATGTAGCTCGCATGGTTTATGTCGGTTAAGAGAACCTCCCTTGATAAAAGTTATTTTTCCTAATAGTAAAGTTGCAGATTTGCTACCTAAGACTAAAGTATTTTCCCTAGATATAAGAATTTTCCATAAACCTTGAAATGAAATATTTTCCTGAAGTGAATGAAATGCATTCAAGTATGTTTCAAAGTTATATGATTCTGAATTCCAAGTACTTGAGTTCTAAAGAGTTATGAGTTCTGTAGCATTAAATAAATTTTACTGTCCATGAGACATATGAATGAGTTAAAAGTCTTGTTTAAAATTTCCTTTAGCCTATGAGTAATGAGAATAAGAGAAGATTACTGATTTCAAAGTTAAACTATAATGACTCATGAGATTCATGTTACATGCTCCAATCTACAAGATTCATGAGCTTTACATTTTATACTTATTCGAGCCATGTGAGTCATTTATTGCATGCATGATTTGATTAAAAAGTATTGATGTTGTTTTATATAAATGTATGCACCCCCACTTACTCAGTATATTCGCAAGTGCTGATCCACATACACATCTATGTGCTACATTGTCTTATAATATAGGTTCAGGTGCTCAGTCCCAGCCTCTCACTGACTTTCGAGTACCTCTGTCTACATTCCTATAGTGGTGAGTCCTCATGGTTCGAGGACCTATCTTCAGACATTTCTGCATTTGAGAGGCTATGTTTTTACTTTCAGTTCATTTCGAGTCAGTTAGGGACCTGTACCAATGGCTCTCTAGTTCATGGATTAGTAGAGGCTTTGTCTGGTAGTTATTAGATTGTGATTGTATTGACAGTTCCAGTATTTTGGTCATTTGGAGCCAGTATTTTCTCCGTATCTCCCTTCATATGATATGACTATGCTAGTGTTTGAATTATTTCATCTTGAAATGAGTGTTATTAGTAGAAACAGGCTCAAAGGGTTAGCTTGGGGCTACTTGTAGCATTAAGCACTGCGTGACATCCCGGGAGGCGATTTTGGGTCGTTACAAACTTGGTATCAAAACCTGGTTTTAAGGAGTTCTAGGGATCCGACAAGCCACATTAAGTAGAGTCTTGATCATCATTGTGTAGCGCACCACATCTATGAGCAAGAGGTTATAAGACGTTTTAGGAAAAAGTTGTTTCTTTCTTTCAAATTTCATTATGCCTGCAGTTGTCCCTGTCATCTAATAATTTGTGCTCTCTTATTTCAGTAAATGCCTCTCTGAAGAGAGAATGCCCACAAAGACAATGATGAGCAACCCCAATTTGTTGATCCTTTGAATGAAACTATGTCTCATAATGAGTTTTGGGTGGCCTTTCAGGCATTAGACCATGTAGTTCGTAGTTAAAAATCAGCAGGGAGGTGATGTAGCTGCTTCTAGGATCCGTGATTTCATATGGATGAATGCGCCAGAGTTTTATGGGTCTAAGCCAGAGAAGGAGGACCCACAAGTATACCTTGAGTAGGTGAGAAAAATGACGCAGGTGATGCATGTTTCTAAGGAAGAAAGTGTTGATTTAGCATCTTATAGGTTGAAAGATATAGCTTATGAATGGGTTGTATCATAGAGTAGGGGTAGAGGTGTGGATGTTGCTCCTATGACTTGGCAGGTGTTCCAAGATGCATTCTTGGACAAGTTCTTTCCGTTTGAGATGTGGGAAGCAAAGATTGGGGAGTTTCTAAACTTGAGGAAGGGCTTCATGATTGTTAAAGAGAACTTCTTAAAGTTCAACCAGTTGGCCAAGTGTGCTCCTAATTTGATTTATGACACCCGAGCTAGTATGAGCAAGTTCGTGACCAGTGTTTCTGGGTTGGTACTGAAGGAGTGTAGGACTGTGATATTGCATAGGGATATGGATCTTACTAGGTTGATGGCGCATGCCTAGTAGAGAGAGGTGGATAAGATTAGAGAGAGAGAGAGAGTGAGGGGTAACAAGAGGGTAGATCTGAGCAGGATGAGTTTAGCAGGCCTAGGTTCCACAAAGGGAACCACCCTCAATTTTGAAGATGTCCATCTATGCCATCGCCTTCATCGACTAGTGCTCCAGTGCCTAGAGGTAGACAGAAGTAAGGGGGCAGGTCTTTTATTTAAAGGTCACTGAACAGTATTGGTAACAGGCCCCATTATCCACCTTATGCTAAGATTGGTAGGGATCATCCCGGTGAGTGTTCGTAGATTTAAGGGGGTGTTTTGGTTTTGGCAAGCAGGGCTATAGACTTCGAGATTATCCTCATGCTATACTGTGGAAAAGAGATGCCCGACCTCAGGCATAGGCTAGTAGTGCACCATCTCCTATGCCCCGTCCTGCCCATATTCATGGCGCTTCATCTAGCATTGCTGGCGGTCAATGCGAAAATAAATTCTATGCCTTACCCTCCCATCAAGAGCAGGAGGAACCTACCGATGTTGTTATTGGTATGCTCCGTGTCTTTTACTTTGATGTCTATGTATTGTCGGACCCTCGGTCAAGTCTCTCTTATGTTACCCCACTTGTAGCAGAGAATTTCAAAATGAGTCTCGAAAAAATTTCTGAGCCCTTACTAGTTTCTACACCAGTAGGGGTGTCCTTTGTTGCTAAAAAAGTGTATAGAGATTGTCCTTTTACTGTTCTTCATAGAGTCATACTTGTTGATTTGATAGAGTTAGAAATGGTGGATTTTGACCTTATTCTGGGTATGGATTGGCTTCATTCTTGTTATGCATCTATAGACTGTCATACCCGTGTGGTCAAGTTTCAGTTCCCTGATGAGCCAATTTTTGAGTGGTTCGAGAGTTTGGTATCTCTCAAGAGATATTTTATCTCCTATCTCAAAGTCCAAAAGCTAATATCCAAGGGTTGCATCTATCACCTAGGGTTGCTTCCAGATGTTTTTTTTGGAAGATCTCCCAAGGGTACCTCCCGATAGAGAGATAGAATTTGGGATTGACCTTCTTACCGACACTCATCCCATTTCTATTCCGCCACACCGTATGGAACTTGTTAAGCTTAAGGAGTTGAAAGAGCAACTCAAAGATATTTTAGACAAAGGTTTCATAAGGCCTTGTATTTCTCCTTGGGGTGCACCTATTCTATTCATGTGGACGAAAGATGGTTCTTTGAGTAAGTACATTCTTAACAAGGTCACGGTAAAAACTAAGCATCCTCTTCTGAGAATTGATGACCTATTTGATCAGTTGCAAGGTGCAATTTATTTCTCTAAGATAGTTCTTAGATCCGGCTATCATCAACTTAAAGTGAGGGATCTGATATTCCAAACACAGCGGTTCCCTCTTTATTTGATTTTTGACACTCGAGGTTGTATGAGCAAGTTCGTGACTGGTGTTTCTGGGTTGGTACTGAAGGAGTATAGGATTGTGATGCTGCATAGATATATGGATCTTGCTATGTTGATAGTGCATGCCCAACAGATAGAGGCGGATAAGATTAGAGAGAGAGATAGAGTGAGGGGTAACAAGAGAGTAGATCTAAGCAGCATGAGTTTAGCAAGCCTAGGTTCCACGGAGGGAACCGCCCTCAGTTTTAGAAATGTCCATCTATGCCAGTGCCTTCATCAGCTAGTGCTGCCGCGCCTAGAGGCAGACAGTAGCAAGGGGGCAGGTCTTTTATTTCTAGGTCACTAAACAGTGTTGGTAATAGGCCCCATTATACTCCTTGTGCTAAGATTAGTAGGGATTATCTCGGTGAGTGTTTTGTAGATTTGAGGGGCTGTTTTGGTTTTGGCAAGTAGGGCCACACATAGAGATTATCCTCATGCTAGATAGAGGAATAGAGATGCTCGACCTCAGGCACAGGCTACTAGTGCACAAGCTCCTGTGCCCCATCCCACCCCTGCTTAAGGTGCTTCATCTAGCATTGCTGGCGGTCAATGCCAAAATATATTCTATACCGTACCATCCCTTCAGGAGTAGGAGAACTCTCTCGATGTTATTATCGGTATGCTCCATCTCTTTTGCTTTGATGTCTATGTGTTGTTTGACACCAGGTCGTCTCTCTTATATGACCCCATTAGTAGGTGTGAATTTCAAAATAAGTCCCAAAAATATTTCTTAGCCCTTCCTAGTTTCTACACCAGTAAGGGAGTCAGTTATTGCTAAACAAGTGTATAAAGATTCTCCTGTTACTGTTCTTCATAGAGTCATACTTGCTGATTTGATAGAGTTAGACATGGTGGATTTTGACCTTATTCTGGGTATGGATTGGCTTCATTCTTGTTATGTATCTATAGACTGTCGTACCCGTGTGGTCAAGTTTCAGTTTCCTAATGAGCCAGTTTTTGAATAGTTCGGGAGTTTGGTATCTCTCAAGAGTCATTTTATCTCCTATCTCAAAGACAAAAAGCTAATATCCAAGGGTTGCATCTATCACATAGTTAGAGTCAAAGACACTAAATTCAAGACTCCAAATATCCAGATAGTTAAAATTGTCAACGAGTTTGCAAATGTTTTTTGGAAGATCTCCCAGGGGTACCTCTCAACAGAGAGATAGAATTTAGGATTTACCTTCTAGCCGACACTCATCCCATTTCTATTCTGACATACCATATGGCACCTGCTAAGCTTAAGTAGTTGAAAGAGCAACTCAAAGATCTTGTAGACAAAGGTTTCATAAGGCCTAGTATTTCTCCTTGGGGCGCACCTATACTATTTGTACCAGAGAAAGATGGTTCTTTGCGTATGTGCATTGACTATTATCCGCTTAACAAGGTCATGGTAAGAAATAAGTATCCTCTTCTGAGAATTGATGACCTATTTGATCAGTTGCAAGGTAAAATTTATTTCTCCAAGATAGTCCTTAGATCTGGCTATCATCAACTTAAAGTGAGGGGATGTGATATTCCAAACACAGCTTTTCGAACACACTATGGTCCCTTTGAGTTTCTATTCACGTCTTTGGACTAACCAAAGCCCCAGCAGTTTTTATGGACCTTATGAATCGAGTGTTCAAGCAATATCTTGATATATTTGTCATTGTGTTCATAGATGACATCTTTGTCTACTCCCGCAGTGAGTATGATCATACAGATCACCTTAGAATTGTTTTGCAAACTCTTAGGGGTCACTACTTGTTTGCCAAATTTAGTAAGTATGAATTTTGGCTAAGGTCTATAGCCTTTCTGGGTCGTATTATTTCAGCCAATGGTATTAGAGTTATCCCCAAAAGATAAAAGTTGTAATAAATTAGCCTAGACCTATCTCTCCGTCTGATATTAGAAGTTTCTTGGGTCTAGCGGGATACTAACATCATTTTGTTGAAGGTTCTCTTCTATTGCGTCTCCCATGACCTGGTTGACTTACAAGAAAGTTAAGTTCTAGTGGTCAAATTCCTGTGAGTAGAGTTTTCAAGAGTTGAAGACTCGACTTACTTCAGTCCCTGTGTTAATGTTGCCTTACGGTACAGATGGTTTTATGGTGTATTGTGATGCCTCTAGAATTTGTTTGGGTTATGTGTTGATGCAAAGAGGTAAGGTTATGGCCTATGCCTCTAGACATTTAAGAATTACCCAACCCATGATCTTGAGTTAGCTGTTGTGGTCTTTGCTTTGAAAATCTGGAGACACTATCTTTTTGGTGTTCATGTTGATGTGTTTACTAATCAAAAGAGCCTGCAGTATGTATTTAATCAGAGGGAGTTGAATCTTAGGTAAAGGAGGTGGATAGAGTTGTTAAAAGACTGTGATATGTGTATTTTGTATCACTCGGGCAATGCCAATGTAGTGGCAGATGCCCTTAGCAGATTGTCTATGGGTAGTGTTGCTCATGTAGAGGAAGGTAAGAAAGAGTTAGCTTGTGATGTGCAATGTCTATCTAGATTAGGTGTTAGGCTACTTGATTCAACTGAGGGATGTACTTTGGTGCAAAGTAGTTCCGAATCCTTTTTAGTTTTGGAAGTGAAGGAGAAGCAAGATAGAGATCCTAGTTTGGTCAGACTGAAGGAGACAGTTAAGGACCAAAAGGTAGAGGTTTTCTCCCAAGGGGGAGATGGCTTGTTGAGAATGCAGGGTAGATTGTGCGTTTCGTGTGTTGATGATCTGAGGCAGAGCATTATGGCTGAAGCGCATGGCACGCAGTATTCTATTCATCCCGACACTACCGAGATGTACCGCAATTTGTAGCAAATCTATTGGTGGAATGGTACAAAGAAGGATATAGCTAAGTTTGTAGCAAAGTGTGCAATATGTCATAAGGTTAAGGTAGAACACCAAAGACCTGGTGGTGTGATACAAGAATTTAGTATATCCACTTAGAAGTGGGAGATGATGAATATGGACTTCGTGACCGAGTTACCTCTTTTGCGTCATCATCATGATTCTATTTGGGATGTTTTAGATAGTAGGACTAAGTCCTCACACTTTTTGCCCGTGCATACATCTTTTACAGTGGAGGATTACGCTGGATTGTATATCCTGGAGTTTTTCAGGCTACACGGAGTTCCCTTACCTATCATTTTGGATAGGGGCACTCAATTTACTTCTCAGTTTTGGAGGGCATTTTAGCAGGGTCTTGGTACCCAAGTTCTTTTGAGTTCTGCTTTTCATCTGCAGACAGATGGTTAGGCTGAGAGGATCATTCAGACCCTAGAAATATGTTGAGGGCGTGTGCTCTTGATTTCAAAGGTAGCTGGGATGAGCATTTTCCATTGATAGAGTTCTCCTATAATAATAGTTACCATGCTAGCATCGAGATGGAACCATTTAAAGCCTTGTATTGTAGAAGATGCAGATCACCCATAGGTTTGTGTGAAGTGGGAGAAACTATCATGAGTGGGCCTGATGTAGTATCTGAAGCTATGGAGAAAGATAAGTTGATTAGAGAAAGGTTGAAGATAGCTCAGAGTCGTCAAAAGTCATATGCCGATGTGAGGAGAAGACATCTTGAGTTTGAAGTGGGTGATTTGGTGTACTTGAACATTTTACCTAAGAAAGGGGTGAAGAGGTTTGGTAAAAAGGGAATGTTTAGTCCCCGTTATGTTGGCCCTTATAGAGACTTGAGCCGTGTTGGCAAAGTAACCTATGAGGTTGAGTTGCCTGCAGAGTTGTCAACCGTTCATCCTAACTTTTATGTCTCCATGCTTAACCAACATATTGGTAATTTCGTTGTGGTAGAGCCTTCAGAGAGTGCTGATATTCAGAATAGTCTTTCATTCGATGAGATTCCCATTGAGATCCTAGATTTTAAGATACGTAGACTGAGGAATAAAGAGGTTTCCTTGGTCAAAGTGTTGTGGTGGAAATAGTCAGTTGAGGGCTCTACTTGGGAGGCAGAAGAAGATATGCGAGCCAAGTACCCGCACCTCATTTCTGTGAGTTCATATCGATCCGAAGGTATTATTCTTCCTTAATTCAGCCCTTCTAATCTAAATTTCAGCTATATATCTATTCTTGCATGTGTTCTTGCAATTTTTGAGGAATTCAAGAATTTAGAGAGATTTTCAGCCATTTAGCAAATTTCTTCTGCTATGTGTACTCTATTTTTCTTGAGTTCCTTGTCTAACTAGTGACATTCAAGGACGAATGTTTCCAAGGGGGAGATATTGTAAGACCCGCAAAGTTTCCTCGTAGTCCAGGCCTTAGAGCGTGTCAAGTGAAGTGTAATTCCTACCCTGAAAGATTGAGAAGAGACTTCCCAAGTGATTCGTATTTAAAACATATAGAATTTTCTTAAATTTGACATTTTGTCATGTAGAGAATTACCTTTCCAACGATACCAATTTTGTACAAATTCAGCATTGGGGTGAGAAGTTATGGCCGTTTTACTGAGAGTTTTCGAAACCACCTAGGTGCGATGGACGATCTGACAAACCATCGAGTCTGCGATAGACTATCACTCAGACCGTCGTGACCAAGGAAGAATCTCTCTTTCCAGGCCCAAGTGCGACGGACAGGACAACAGACCATCAAGGTTACGACGGACCATCGCCAAGACTGTCGCCACTAAGAAAGTATGGTCTTATCATAGTCATCATGCGACGGACTGTCAGACTTACGATAAACCCTCGATTCGACCATCAAATCGAGGCAGTGTGTCCATTTTCTAGTCATCGTGCAAGGCATGATTTTGATAAAATATTTTGATGTTTCCCAATTATTGATCGCAATATTTTGATGTTTCCCATGAATTGAGAGTCTAATGGCATGACTTTCACATGTTTTCTTGAGAAATTGCAGCTGGGTCTATACCCCATGATTTAAATCCTGGAGAAATTAAAAGTTGAAATGTTTTAGATATTGAAGTATATGAGTATGTTGAGATTTTGAGACAAATTGCTGAAATTTCCAGATTTCTACATGAGTTATGAATCTATATGCTAACTATTATGCTTTTGATGATTTTTAACTTGAGAGTAAATTATGGGTTATTGAGCCCTACTTGAGATTTGCAATTTTATGAACACTTATACTTTAAGCACCCATGATTTGAAGTATCATGAGATTATTGAGAAATGATTTGACCTAATGGTCATGGAGTTTTGAAATTCACTTTACTACATGAGATTACAGATTTGATTATTGGGTTCTTGATGAGCCATGATATTATTTAAAAGTGGATTTCCATAAGATGAGCGAGATAAAATAAAGGGAGTAGTATTTAGCACCGAGTTGGGTAACTTACTATGGTTTCTTACCTCAGAACTACGTGCCACCATAGGTTTGAAACTTTGGGCCTAAGGCCGAGAATTGGGTTTGAAGCCGAGATAAGTGATCACTGAATTGAGGTTATACTCCCTGGAAAGAGTATGACGCTCCTCCCTAACGTTGGGTCTCTTCCTTAGGAGGAGAAAATGTTGGACTCCATGTAGCTCGCATGGGTTATGTCAGTTAAGAGAACCTTCCTTGATACAAGTTATTTTTCCTAATAGTAAAGTTGTAGATTTTCTCCCTAAGACTAAAGTATTTTCCCTTGATATAAGTATTTTCCCTAAAGCTTGAAACGAGATCTTTTCCTAAAGTGAATGAAATGCCTTCAAGTATGTTTCAAAGTTATATGATTCCGAATTCCAAGTACTTGAGTTCAAAAGAGTTATGAGTTCTTGAGCATTAATGAAATTTTTCTCTCCATTAGACATATGAATGAGTTGAAAGTATTGTTTAAAGTTTCCTTTAGCCTATGAGTAATAAGAATAAGGGAATATTTCCGATTTCAAAGTTAAACTATGATGACTCACGAGATTTGTGTTAAATGCTCCAATCTACATGATTCATGAGCCTTATATTTTATACTTATTCTTGCCATTTTAGTTATTACTTATTGCATGCATGATTTGATTAAAAAGTATTGATGTTGTTTTATATAAATTCATGCATCCCCACATACTCAGTACATTCCCAAGTGCTGATCCACATATATGTCTATGTGTTACATTGTCTTATAATGTTGGTTTAGGTGCTCAGTCCCAGCCTCAGTGACTTTTGAGTACCTCTGTCTACATTCCTATAGTGGTGAGTCCTCATGGTTCTAGGACCTATCTTCAAACATTTCTGTATTTGAGAAACTATATTTTTACTATTAGTTCATTTCGAATCAGTTGGGGACCTGTCCTAATGGCTCTCAAGTTCATGGATTAGTAGAGGCTTTGTCAGACTAGTTATCAGATTGTGATTGTGTTGTGAATTCCAGTATTGTGGTCGTTTGGATCGAGTGTTTTCTCTGTATCTCCCTTCATATGATATGACTATTCTAGTGTTTGAATTATTTCATCTTGAAATGAGTGTTATTAGTAGAAATAGGATCAAAGAGTTAGCTTGGGGCTACTTGTAGCCTTAAGCACTTTGTAACGTTCCGGGAGGCAATTTTGGGTCATTACTCACATACCTTAGATTGTGAATTAGATGAACAAACGTTCTTGAGACTCTTCTTCTTACTCTTGAGAGAGGGTTCTTGAAGTCTTTTACTTGTGGAACTTGAATCTCAACTCAATTTGTAGAATCTATGGTGAGTTCTTGAATTTTTTGGAGAAGGGTTTTGGATTTTCTCTTGATGGAGAAACCTTAGCACTTGGATGTTTTGGGAGATAATGAAGTCATATGCTTCATTTTGAATATTTCAGGGTATTAAAAGGGAAAAGAACCAAAAGGTCCTATTAAAAATGACTTAAAAGTAATGAACGGGATTTGCAATGGTCGGAGTGACGGTCCATCGGATCGTCCGTCGCACGTTGGTCAGAAAAAGGCCACACAGCCTTAGTTATGACGGTCCTAGTGATGGTCCATAGCTAGCTTGACGGTCCGTCGTCTTGGCCATCGTACATTGGCCAGAAGAGGGAGTTAGTGCCTTGGTAGTAACGGTCCGGGTGATAGTCCATCGCAAACTTGACGGTCCGTCAACCTGTTCGTCGAACCTAGGCGGTTTCGACAACTCTCAGTAAAACGGCCATAACTTCTCACCCCGATACCGGATTTGGACAAAATTGGTATCGTTGGAAAGCTAATTCGATTCTCTACCTAACAAAATATTGATATTAGGGAAATTCTACATGGTTTAAAATATTTCTCACATGAGAAGTCATCCCTTAGTCTTTTTAAAGATGAAACTCGATTTAAAGAAAATACGGGGTATTACAATATCTCCCCCTTGGGAACATTCATCCTTGAATGTCACTTGTTAGACCAAGAACACCGAATAACTAAGTACATATAGCTGAAGAAATTTGCTAAACGGCTCAAAATCTTCCTAAATTCTTGAATACTTCAGAAATTGCAAGAACTCATGCAAGAATAGATATACAGCTGAACTTTAGATTTAAAAGGGCTGAAGTAAGGAAGAATAATACCTTCGGCTTAATCTAAACTCACGAAAAAGAGGTGTGGTACTTGGATCACATGTCTTCTTCTGCCTCCCAAGTAGCGCCCTCAACTGACTAGTTCCACCACAAAACTTTGACCAAGGGAACCTCTTTGTTCCTCAGTCTACGGATCGGAAAATCTAGGATCTTAACAGGAATCTCATCAAATGAAAGACTGTTCTAAATATCAGTACTCTCCGAAGGATCCACTACAATGGAATCACCAATATGCTTTTTAAGTATAGAGACATGAAGAATAGGATGAACGACTGATAGCTCTGCGCACAACTCAACTTCATAGGCTACTTTACCAGTACGACGACTCAAGACTCTATAGAGGCCCACATAATAGGAACTAAGCTTCCCCTTTTTACCAAACCTCTTTACCCCTTCATAGGTGAAATCTTTAATTAAACCAAATCACCCACCTCAAACTCAAGATCCCCTCTCCTCACATCGACATATGAATTTTGACGACTCTGAGCTGTCTTCAACCTTCTCTTATCAACTTTACCTTTTCTATAGCCTCGAATACCGCATCATGTCTAATGACTGCAGCTTCACCTACTTCAAAACAGCCTATGTGTGATCTACATCCTCTATCATACAAAGCCTCAAATGGTTCCATCTCGACGCTAGCATGGTAACTATTGTTATAAGCAAACTCTATCAATGGCAAATGCTCATCCCAACTACTTTTAAAGTCAAGAGCATATGCCCTTAACATATCTTCTAGAGTCTGAATGGTCCTCCCAACCTGACTATCTATCTGTGGATGAAAAGTGGAACTCAAATGAACTTGGGTACCAAGAACCTGCTGAAATGCTCCCCAAATTATTTTCACAATTAATAAATCTTTTGAAAGAATAACTTTCACAATTCCATTTTCAAATCACTTCACCATTCACCATAGACACAAGGAAACACACATGCATTGGGAGATCCTATAAATAACATAAACCATGTGAGCTATATGGAGTCCAACTTACAACCCACGTTGGGGAGAGCCATCCTATCCTTGCCATCGGAGTTGGACTATCGATATCAATCCATACAAACTAGTGATCACTATATAAATCAGCCTCAGGCTCACTCCTACGGGGGTACGTAGTTCTAGGGAAGTAAGGTCTCTTTATACCTCCCACTCGGTGCTAAATATTTCTCCCAGACTTAGCTCAGATCATTTCAAAGACAATCCACAACAAAACAATTTTAGTAATATATAAATATACATCGGGAGCCATCATGCTTCCCGTCTATCAAAATCAACTACGTTGTTGATTTTTTTCACACTCGAGTTCAAAACAACTCCATTAAGACAAAAAGGTCAAATCATTCAAAATATCTCAAATATTCAACATCAACGTGCTTATAACACACACTTTCTCAAAAAAACATAATTTCCAATAGGGATTCACGACCCAAATATCAAAATCATGATAAATATCGTTCAAGATTATGCTTTATATCTCCACACATGTAAATTCATCTTTCAAAATTATAAACATCAAGATTTCATAATAATCATCATAAGATATGGGTTCTTGATTCAAATTCATAAGAATGAAATAAAAATCATGCCTTTATAAAGAAAAAATTACTTTTGGGCATAAGAACGAAAGAGAGTTCTTGTTGAAAAACTCCACATACCTTAAATGATGAACTTTAGATTGATACTCGTTTTTGAGATGTTAATCGTGCCTTTGAATGATGTTTCTTGGAGTTCTTGAACTTGGAACTCAAAATCATGAATAAATTTGCAGAATTAATGGTGAACTTTAGAGGTTCTTGAAGTTGGATGTAGGAGCTTAGGGTTTTCTTTTTGAGGGAATTTGATGAAATATAACATATAATGCTTCTAATAAGCTTTAATATAGGGTTTGAATGGATTTTGGGTAAGGGAGAATGACCAAAACTCCCCTAAAAATCAAATAATTCTCGAATCTGTCCTTTGGTGGACTGTTTTGATAGTCTGAAGTAGATCAACCGTAGCGTTTTACTCCGATATCCAAATTGGATGAAACCAATTTCATTAGAAAGAGAACTCTCATATCTTTTTGCTGATATATAGTACCTCACTTCGATCATTATGTACGAGGAGTTATGATCTTTTGAAGTTGACCCAAAAATTCACTTTTGATAGGCTGAAGTAGATCGACCATAACTTTTTGCTCCGATAGACAAATTGGATGAAACCAATTTCATTCGAAAGAGGACTTGTAGAGATTTATGTTGATATATAGTAGAGCATCGAGATCATTACGTACAAAGATTTATGGTCGTTTAAAGTTGGAGCAAAAATACGCTAGGCCTTAGTACTTTTTCCTGCACATTTTACTGTTCACTACTATTCATGGTTCAATCGGAATGTTCATAGCTCGTCGCTCGGCTGTTCGTTTTGGATGATCCACATATCGTTGGAAATATTATTCGATACTATACGCAATGGTGGGTCATAATCTAAGACATTCCGTATGGAAAATTTATAATTCATTCTAGAAGATATAACCTAAGACGTTTACGCACAAATTTCAATGAAAAATTTCTCGGGGTATTACATCATCCCCCCTTGGAAACATTTATCCTCGAATGATGCTAGACATGCAAAGATTAGATAGGGAATAGAGCATACAGCTGAAACCATTTGTTAGACTCATCACCACATCGTTTCTTACTCCAAATGCAACATAGAATGTATAAATTCAAGAAACTACAGATGAACACATAATAAATGACAGCTGAACTGATGCAACTTTTATCAAAAGTGCATGATTTAGGAAAGAACGGTACCTTCGACTTGATCGAAGTTTGCAAAAAATAGGTGCAGGTACTTGGATCGCATATCTGCCTCAGCTTCCCAAGTTGTACCCTCAACAGATTAGTTTTGCCACAACACATTGACCAAGGAAACTTCTTTGTTCCTTAGTCTTCGGACACTGAAATCAAGAATCTCAATAGAAATCTCATCAAAAGAAAGATTTTCTTGAATGTCAGCACTCACAAAGGAATCCACTACCACAGAATCGCTAATATGCTTTCTAAGCATGGAGACATGGAATATTGGATGAACAGAGGACAACTCGAAAGGCAACTCAACCTAATAAGCTACCTTACCAACACGACTAAGAATTTTGTAAGGACCAACATAAGGGGGACTAAGCTTCCCCTTCTTTCCAAATCTCTTCACCCCCCTCATGGATAAAATTTTCAGATACACTAGGTCACCAACTTCAAACTCAAGGTCTCTCCTTCTAACATCCGCATATGACTTCTGACGACTCTACGTAGTTTTCAACCTTTCCCTAATCAACTTAACTTTTTCCATAACCTCAAATACCAAATCAGGATCACTCACAACCGCTTCACCCACCTCGAACCAACCAATGAGTGATCTATACTTCCTCCTATATAAGGCTTCAAACAGGGCCATGCCAATACTAGAGTGGAAACTATTATTGTAAGGAGACTCTATTAACAGTAAGTGATCATCCCAACTTCCCTTAAAGTCAAGTGCACAAGCTCTCAACATATCCTCTAAGGTCATGTAATACCCCACATGTTTCTAAGCTAGGAAGTGAATAAGTATTCCTACGTATGAAATCTCCTATCCTGTGATTCATACTTGAGTACATGATTTACAATGAATATCCTAGTGATAGGATAGCTCATAATGCATTAACAATGTTCATATGAGTCACTTTAGGTAATACAAGATAAGAGTTTTTGAATCCATCAAGTTTTAGTGTTTGATTTTGCAAGGGTCATCTTTAAATGAGTATAACTCTATTTTAATGTGGTATTTTGCCTTATTTAAACCAACCAAATTGTAGAGAATTGAATTATATTTCCAATGATACCAATTTTGCCTTAATCCAATACCCGAGCGAAAAGTTATGCCCATTTTCGTAAGAGACAGTAAGGATAGGCGATTGGTTAGGCGCCGCCCAACCCAAACATAGGCGATTGGTTAGGCGCCACCCAACCTAGCTTAGAAAATCACTTGTGCGCCGCCTAAGTCAGTTACAGGTGCCAAAAACACTCTGTTTTGAGTCATTTTCAGGGTAATTAAGTCTTTTAACACTTCTTACACGTCCCTAAACTTAATCCTACGAAATATATAGTTTCTAAACATATTACAACCCTATTATCATCTCAAAGTTCATCATCCAAGAGAACTAAAAGGGAAAAACAACTAGGGTTGCGTAACTAAGATTGAAGATTCGATTTTAAGGAAATTCCTCCGTCAATCATCAAGAATCTTCCTTCTAAAGTATGCGTGAGTTGATCTATAGATCCCTTTCATCCATAAAGCTCAAAAACCCTGTTTTTCATTATAAATTATGATTTCTAAATTGTTGGGTGTTGATGATCATGTTGTTGATATTGGATGATTCCCAAGATGGTATCTTTATATGTTTTTTTGAATTTCATCATATCATATGAGTTGGAAACATGTAAATTTGGTTGTTCATGATGTATAATTTGATGATTTCACCTATGCTTAAGATGTGCATGTAAGGTGTTTGATAAAATGCCTAAGAAACTAGAAATCTTGCAATATAGCTAAATTGTGACTAAGTGAAGGATTCATGATATGCCCTTACGTTCCAATAACTTCTATGTTGATAATGTGCCTTGTAAATGTTGTTGGAATACTCATGAACTATTCTTATAAAATTATGCTATGTTTACTTGCAAATCCTACTTATGAACAAGATGTATGATAACTATGCAATCCATATGAACTTCCATGCTATTGGTATGTGTTGCCAATATGATTATGCAATGAACATGATATTAAGATTGTGCAAGTACTTCCATGTGATATGAAATCCTTTCCATGCAATACATTATTTATAACCATGCTTAGTATGAGATCCTAACTTATGATATTATAAATTATGGACTCTACTCTTATGATCAAGTCAGTCATGTGTGTGAGTTTCCTTCCATCGAGTCCTGAGGGTACTTGTACCCGAAAACTATAGCTGTGTGCCTAGATCCATGTCATGTTTCACGATATCCAAACTCAAGCTATGATTCCATAGACTTTAGTCAGTCATGTGACTCAGGAAAACCTCATGATCTTAGTCAGTTGTCAGATGTCAGTAATATTCCGCCAGTCAACAAAATTCAGTAAGATTAAGTCATGCATAGTCAGTTATTCATGTCCAGTCTCTCCAGGTAGGAGTATAGGTTTGCACCGAGTGAACCCAAGGATAGGAACTCACTCGCCAATTCAGGGTGTGATTCTTAGTAGTCATCCTTATGTTCCAGAACTACGTAGCTAGCGTAGGTTGAGACATCTTAACCCATCAGATTAGGGTTGATGAGGTGGCTTAATTCATCAGTTCAGGGTTCCCAATATTCTCATTGAGTACCTGCCAGATAAGGGTCACTCACCGGCTGTCCTTACCCATGGAACGATATTGACACCCCTCCAGTTGTGGCAAAAATTAGACCCCAGCTTAGCCATAATGGCATATATGGGGCATGTTGGTTAAACACTACTTCCCACAGTTTTAGTATTAGTCTCAGTAAAAGAACTCAGGGCGTTCTTTAGATTTCAGTATATACAGGACTGTCAGATACAATCATCTATGTTATCAGTTTCAGTATCAGTCATGACAGTTATCAGTAAACCATGTATTAGCTTACAGGTCATGCTATCACGTATTCACGATCCAGCAGTAGCGGTAGCATTCCAGTCACAGAGACACACTGAGTCCTTATTGATTTGAGGACAATATGATTTAATTCATTTATTTATTTCTTCAGTTCAGTTTTATGGATTAGTTGGAGACATGTTCCTTCAACTCCTTATTCAGATAGTTTAGAGGCTTTCAGATTTACGTTCAGATTGAGTTGTTTTGGGTATTTTCACCCACATGATTGTATTCAATTGAACCTTATGTCCTTATAGTTCTATGTATTCCATATTATTATATCATGATTTGCTGTATACAGGTACATATATTAGTCATGGGTTAGCTTGTGGTCCCTTGGGGTCATGAGCACCGTGTAGCATTCCAGTTCAGCGAATCGGGGTGTTACAAACTTGGTATTAGAGCCTAAGGTTCAATAGATTCCTAGGAAGTCTGAAAGCCGCATCTAGTAGAGTCTTGTACATGGGTGTGTTGCGCGCCACATTTATTTGCGAGAGGCTATAAGATGTTTTAGGAACATTCCCCTTTCTTCATTATTCATGTCATGCTAGTGAGCATAATCACATGTTAAACTCTCAATCTAATCCATTCTTCTCTTATTCCAGACCATGGCCCCAAAGAGAAGAAACCAGCCAGCTCCTCAGCCCAAAGATCCTTTGGGCGAACATGTTTCCCATGTGGAGTTTAGAGCCGCATTTACCACACTTGCTCAGTCCATGGCTGCATAGACTGAATGGCCACCAGGCATTCCAGCCAATCCATTGGCTAATCCCAAAGCAGCTAGGGTTCGGGATTTCACCCGGATGAACCCTCAATCTTTCCATGGGTGTAAGTCTGATGAGGACCCTCAGGAGTTCATTGACCAAATCCAGAAGGTCATTGACATTATGAGTGTTACTTCTATTGAGAGTGCTGAGTTAGCCACCTACCAGTTACAGGATATTGCTCATGATTGGTACAAATAGTGGAAGTCTGAGAGGTTAGATGATATAGGCCCTATCGAGTAGGAGGAATTTGTCACAGCCTTCTTAGATAGATTCTTTCCCCAAGAGCTGAGGGAAGCCAAAGTTCTTGAGTTCATCAACCTCAGGTAGGGAAATATGACGGTTAGGAAGTATTCTCTCATATTTACTCAGCTAGCCAGGTATGCTCCTCATGTGGTTGCAGACAATAAGCAAAAATGAGCAAGTTTGTATTAGGGGTCAACGATAGCGTGGTAAATGAGTGTAGGTCTACGATGCTGATCGGTGATATGACCTTAGCCAGACTCATGAACCATGCCCAACAAGTAAAAGAGCAGCAGAAGTTTAAGACTAAGGAGAGGCAGAACAAGAGAGCAAGGTCAGGTAATTTCAACTTTTCTCACCCCAAGTTAGATGGAGGAATTCGTTCAGAGTTTCACTCCAAGTCAGCCATTCCAGCTCCTTCCTCTGCCAGCGCTCCAGTACCGAAGTTCAGAGACAGCAATAGAAACAAAGCGCCAGGCTCTAAATCTCAGGGCAGTGTTAGTAGTGCCCAAACGAATCCCCTTTGTCAGACTTATGGTAAGAACCACAAGGGCATTTGTAGAGCCGGTAGTGATGTCTGTTTTGGTTGTGGCAAGCTAGGCTATAGGGAGTGTCTGCAGTCAAGTCTTCAGGGTCAACAAGATCATTCTACAGCTCAGTCCAGTTGCCCGAACTAGTAGGTTGCCACTTCAAGTGCTACCAGTGAGCAACGCCGAAATAGACTCTATGCTCTTTAGTTTCGGCAGGATCAAGAAAATTCTCTTGATGTTGTTACTGGTACATTACAGATTTTCCATTTTCACATTTATGCTTTGCTAGACCCCGGTGCATCTTTGTCTTTTGTTACTCCATACATAGCAGGCGATTTCAAAATCAGTCCCGAAGTCCTAGCAGAACCCTTCTCAGTTTCTACCCCAGTGCGTAAAACCATCATAGCTCGGTGGGTATACAGGAACTGCCCGGTTATGATATCTCAGAAATCCACATCATCAAATTTAGTGGAGTTAGAGATGACTGATTTTGATGTCATTCTTGGCATGGATTGGCTTCATTCTTGCTATGCCACAGTCAATTGTAAAAACAGGATAGTTCAGTTTCAGTTCTCGAATGAGCCCGTCCTAGAGTGGAAGGGTAGCATTTCAGCGTTCAGGGGTCAACTTATTTTCTACCTTCGGGTAAGGAAAATGATTTCTAAGGGGTGTGTGTATCATCTCATGCATGTTAATGATTCCAGTTCTGAATATCCCAGCCTCAAAATAGTCCCTCTTGTTAATGAATACTCAAATGTCTTTCCCAAAGATCTTCCAGGCATTTCTACCGAAAGGGAAATAGACTTCGGCATAGACCTTCTTCCGAATACTCAACCTATTTCTATTCTGCCATACAAAATGGCACCAGCAGAACTCAAGGAACTAAAAGATCAGTTGAAGGATCTCTTAGATAAGGGATTCATCAGACCTAGTATTTCCCCATGGGGTGCGCCAGCATAATTCGTGGAAAGATGGTTCTCTCAGGATATGTATTGATTACCGTCAACTCAACAAGGTCACGGTCAAGAACAAATATACTCTTCCCAGGATTGATGATCTATTCGACCAACTTTAGGGTGCCAGTTACTTCTCCAAGATATACCTCAGATCAGGCTATCATCAGCTTAGAGTTAGAGAATATGACATTTCGAAGATAGCTTTCCGTACTCGGTATAGTCACTTCGAATTTTTAGTCATGTCATTTGGTCTTACCAATGCCCCTGCAGCTTTTCTGGATTTGATGAACCGTGTGTTCAAGCAGTACTTGGACATATTTGTCATAGTCTTCATAGATGATATTCTGGTCTATTCTCGCACAGAGCGTGATCATACAGACCATCTCAGGATTGTTCTTCAGACTCTCAGGGATCACCAATTATTCGCTAAGTTCAGCAAGAGTAAATTTTGGCTAAGATCAGTAGCATTCCTTGGCCATATTGTTTTCAGTGATGGAATTAGAGTAGATCCTTAGAAGATCGAGGCAGTAAGAAACTAGCCCATACCCGTATCTCCATCAGATATTAAGAGTTTCTTGGGTTTGGCTGGCTATTACAGACGGTTTGTCGAGGGATTTTCTTTTATTGCATCTCTCATGTCCAGATTGACTCAGAAGAATATCAAGTTTCAGTGGTCAGATTCATGCGAGAAGAGATTTCAAGAGTTGAAAACTTGACTCATCTCCGCTCCAATTCTAGCTATTCCAGATGGTTCAGATGATTTTGTAGTCTATTGTGATTCATCCAGAGTGGGTTTAGGTTGTGTCCTCATGTAGCATAGTAAGGTCATAGCCTATGCCTCCAGACAGTTAAAGCCACATGAGAAGAATTATCCTACTCATGATCTTGAGTTAGCAGCGGTAGTTTTTGCCTTGAAGATTTGGAGGCATTATCTCTATGGAGTTCATGTAGATTTCTTCACAGACCATAAAAGCCTCCAGTGTGTCTTTTCCCAGAAAGATCTCAATCTTTGCCAGAGAAGGTGGTTAGAGCTCTTGAAGGATTACGACATAAGTGTTCTTTATCATCAGGCAAGGCTAATATTGTGGCCGATGCTCTCAGTCGACTCTCCATGGGTAGTATTTCTCACGTTGAGGATAGTAAGAAAAAGAAGGCTCAGGAGATCCATCAGCTTGCCAGACTAGGCATTCTCTTAGTCGATTCTTCATAGGGTGGTGTATGTGTTCATAGTAGTTCAGAGTCATCTCTAGTTTCTGAGGTAAAAGAGAGACAAGACAGGGATCCTAGCCTTGTTAAGCTCAAAGAGTCAGTTCAGAATCAGAAAGTTGAGGTTTTCTCCCAAGGGGGAGATGGTGTTCTTCATTGTCAAGGTCGTCTATGCATTCCAGGTGTAAAAGAATTGAGGCAGCGAATACTTGCAGAAGCGCATGGTGCGCGATACTCTATTTATCCAGGGGCCACTAAGATGTACCGTGACATGCGGGAGATCTATTAGTGGAGTAGGATAAAGAGAGATGTTGCAGAGTTTGTGGCTAAGTGCTCTACATGTCAGCAGGTTAAGATAGAGCATCAGAAACCTAGTGGTTCTATGCAAGAGTTCACCATTCCTACTTGGAAGTGGGAAGAAGTTAACATGGACTTCGTGATGGGTTTGCCTAGAACTCATCATCAGCATGATTCAGTCTGGGTCATTATAGATAGAATAACCAAGTCAGCTCATTTCTTTCCTGTTCGTACTTTTTACTCCACCGAGGATTATGCCAAACTCTATATCAGAGAGTTAGTCAGGTTACACGGTGTTCCACTATCTATCATCTCAGACAGAGGTACCCAATTCACTTCTCACTTTTGGAAGCATTCCAAAAGGGTCTCGTTACCCAAGTCCATCTCAGCACAGCATTTCATCCTCAGTCAGATGGTCAAGCAGAGAGGACCATTCAGACACTTGAAGATATGCTAAGGGCGTGTGCAATTGACTTCAAGGGAATTTAGGACGACCACTTGCCTTTGATTGAGTTTGCATACAACAATAGTTATCATTCTTGTATTCAGATGGCTCTATTCGAAGCTCTCTATGGTAGGAGATGTAGATCTCTGGTTGGTTGGTTTGAAGTTAGTAAGGCCTCAATCATAGGTCCTGACTTAGTATTCGATGCCATAGAGAAAGTTTAGTTTATCAAAGAGAGACTCCGGGCTGCTCAGAGCCGACAGAAGCCCTATGCAGATGTTTGTAGAAAGGATCTCGAGTTTGAGATTAAACTATGTCTATCTTAAGATCTCTCCAATGAAGGGAGTGAAGAGGTTCAGCAAGAAAGGAAAACTCAGTCCCCGGTATATCGGTCCCTTCAGAATTCTTTGTCGCTTCGGCAAGGTAGCTTATGAGCTTGAGTTACCTTCAGATCTAGCCTCAGTCCATCCAGTCTTCTATGTCTCTTTGCTAAAGAAGTGCATAGGTGACCCAGCAGTTATTGTCCCTATTCAGAGCATCGACATTCAGAACAGCCTCTCCTATGAAGAGATTCCAGTTGAAATCTTAGATTATCAGACTCATAGATTGAGGAACAAAGAAGTCTCTCTAGTCAAGGTTCTTTGGCGAAATCAGTCTCATGAGGGAGCTACTTAGGAAGAAGAAGAAGATATGCATACCAAGTATCCTCACCTCTTTTCCGCCAATTCAGATCAAGCACAAGGTAACAGTTCTCCTTAATCTTATTCAGTTTCATGTTTATGTTTCCAGTATAAACTTGGTACCTATTAATCATTTCATACTCAGTCATGCATTCATGTGTGAGTTGTCCATGCATCAGATATGCACGAGTTCACTATGTTTAGCATGTCAGTCATGATATCAAGTTTCAATTCTTCATGTTCAGTTCAGGTTCTATTGTCTTGTATCCTTCTCAATAAATTCTCATTCGAGGACGAATGTTCCCAAGGGGGAGATATTGTAATACCCCACATATTTCTAAGCTAGGAAGTAAGAAGATATTCCTACGTATGAAATCTCCTATCCTATGATTCATGCTTGAGGACATGACTTACAATGAATATCCTAGTGATATGATAGCTTATGATGCATTAAGCATGTTCATATGAGTCACTTAAGGTAATACAAGCTAAGAGTTTTTGAATCCATCAAGTTTTAGTGTTCGATTTTGCAAGGGTCATCTTTGAACAAGTATAACTCAATGTTAATGTGCTATTTTGGCTGATTTATACCCACCAAATTGTAGAGAATCAAATTAGCTTTCCAATGATACTAATTTTGCCTTAATCCAATACCCGAGTGAAAAGTTATTCCCATTTTAGTGGTAGACAATAAGGATAGGCAATTGGTTCGGCGCCGTCCAACCCAAACATAGGCGATTGGTTAGGCTCCGCCCAACCTAGCTTAGGCAATCACTTGGATGCCACCTAAGTCAGTTCCAGGTGCCAAAAACACTCCGTTTTGAGTTATTTTAAGGGTAATTAAGTCTTTTAACACTCCTTACACGTCCCTAAATTTAACCCTACGAAATATATAGCTTCTAAACATATTACAACCCTATTATCATCTCAAAGCTCATCATCCAAGAGACCAATAATGCGTAACTATGCTTGAAGATCCGATTTCAAGGAAATTCCTCCGTCAATCATCAAGAATCTTCCTTCTAAAGTATGCGTGAGTTGATTTATGGATCCTTTCATCCATAAAGCTCAAAAACCCTGTTTTTTTATATATTGTTGGGTGTTGATGATCATGTTTTTGATATTAGGTGATTCCCAAGATGGAATCTTTATATGTTTTTTTGAATTTCATGATATCATATGAGTTGGAAACATGTAAATTTGGTTGTTCATGATGTATAATTTGATGATTTCACCTATGCTTAAGATGTGCATGTAAGGTGTTTGATAAAATGCCTAAGAAACTAGAAATCATGCAATATAGCTAAATTGTGACTAAGTGAAGGATTCATGATATGCCCTTATGTTCCAATGACTTCTATGTTGATAATGTGCTTTGTAAATGTTGTTGGAATACTCATGAACTATTCTTATGAAATTATGCTATGTTTACTTGCAAATCCTACTTATGAACAAGATGTATGATAACCATGCAATCCACATGAACTTCCATGCTATAGGTATGTGTTGCCAATATGATTATGCAATGAACATGATATTAAGATTGTGCAAGTACTTCCATGTGATATGAAATCCTTTCCATGCAATACATTGTTGATAATCATGCTTAGTATGAGATCCCTACTTATGATATTATAAATTATGGACTCTACTCTTATGATCAAGTCAGTCATGTGTGTGAGTTTCCTTCCATCGAGTCCTGGGGGTACTTGTACCCGAAAACTATAGTTGTGTGCCTAGATCCATGTCATGTTTCATGATATCCGAACTCAAGCTATGATTCCATAGACTTCAGTCAGTCATGTGACTCAGGAAAACCTCATGATCTTAGTCAGTTGTCAGATATTAGTAATATTCCGCCAGTCAACGGAATTCAGTAAGATTAAGTTATGCACAGTCAGTTATTCATGTCCAATCCCTCTAGATGGGAGTAGAGGTTAGCACCCAGTAAACCCAAGGATGGGAACTCACCCGCCAGTTCAGGGTGTGATTCTTAGCAGTCATCCTTATGTTCCAGAACTACGTAGCCAGCGTTGGTTGAGACATCTTAACCCGTCAGATTAGGATTGATGAGGTGGCTTAACCCGTCAGTTCAGGGTTCCCAACATTCTCATTGAGTACCTTCCAGATAAGGGTCACTCATCGGCTGTCCTTACCCATGGCACGGTATTGACACCCCTCCAGTTGGGGAAGAGATTGGACCTCAACTTAGCCATAACGGCATACATGGGGCATGTCGGTTAAACACTACTTCCCACAGTTTCAATATCAGTCTCAGTAAAAGAACTCAGGTCGTTCTTCAGATTTTAGTATGTACAGAACTATCAGATACAGTCGTCCATGTTATCAGTTTCAGTATCAGTCATGACAGTTATCAGTAAACCATGTATTAGCTTACAGGTCATGCTATCACGTATTCAGTGTCCCAGTTTCTATATATGTGTGTTTGCACTCCCACGTTCATATTAGTCAGTCAGTGTTGTTCATGCATGAAACCCTTTATGTTCAGCCTACCTTTCTCGTATACTCAGTACTCCAGTTGTACTGACGCATTTGTGCTATGGTGCTTTCTTTTCATGTTACACCATAGGTTTCGAGACACAAGCTACAGCCCAGCAGTAGCAGTAGTATTCCAGTCGCAGAGACACAGTGAGTCCTCATTGATTCGATGACAATATAATTTGATTCATTTATTTATTTCTTCAGTTCAGTTTTACAGAGTTAGTTGGAGACATGATACTTCAACTCCTTATTCAGATAGTTTAGAGGCTTTCAGATTTACGTTTAGATTGAGTTGTTTTGGGTAGTTTCACCCACATAATTGTATTCAGTTGAACCTTATGGCCTTACAGTTCTATGTATTCTGCATTATTATATCATGATTTGCAGTATACAGGTACAGATATCAGTCATGGGTTAGCTTATCGTCCCTCGGGGTCATGAGCACCGTGTAGCATTTTGGTTCAGCGAATTAGGGTGTTACAGGTCTGGATGGTCCGCTAAGCCTGACCATCGGTCTGCGGATGAAAAGCAGAACTCAAAAGCATTTGGGTACCAAGACCCTTCTAAAAAGCTTTCCAAAATTATGAAGTGAACTGAGTACCCCTATCCGAAATGATAGACAAGGGAACTCCATGCAGTCTGACTAGCTCTCAAATATACAATCTAGCGTAATCCTCAGCAGTACATGAAGTATGAACAGGCAAGAAATGAGCAGACTTAGTCAACCTATCAACCACAACCCAAATGGAATCATGATGGCGTCGGGAAGGAGGTAAACCAATCACGAAAGTCCATATTTATCTCTTCCCACTTCCAGGTGGGAATACTAAACTCTTGCATCATACCACCAGGTCTTTGGTGTTCGACCTTAACGTGTTGGTTGCACACTTAGCTACAAACGCTGCTATATCTTTCTTCATGCCACTCCACCAATAGATTTCCCACAAGTATCGGTACATCTTGGTGGAACCAGGATGAATTGAATATCGCGCCCCATGCACTTCAACCATAATCCTCTATCTCAGATCATCAACATTCGGGACACACAATCTACCCTGCAATATCAACACACTATCTCCCCCTTGGGAGAAACCTTTACTTTTTGGTCCTTAACTGACTCCTTCATTCTGACCAAACTAGCATTGCTTTTCCTTCACTTCCGAAACCAACGAGGATTCGAAACTACTTTGAACCCCTATACTACCTTCAGCAGAGTCAAACAACCTAACCCCTAATCTAGCCAAACGATGTACATTGGCCAACTCTTTCTTACCTTCTACCACATGCGAAACACTACCCATGGACACTCTACTTAGGGCATCCGCCACAACATTGGCCTTGCCCGGATGGTACAACACACTCATATCATAGTCCTTTAACAATTCTAACCATCGTCTCTGCCTAAGATTCAATTCTCTCTGGGTAAGCACATACTGCAGACTCTTATAATCAGTGAAAACATCAACATGGACACCATATAAATAGTGTCTCCAGATTTTCAAAGCAAACACAATAGCAGCCAACTCAAGGTCATGGGTGGGGTATTTTTTCTTATGGGGTTTCAACTTTCTAGAAGCAAGCATCACAGTACACCACAAAACCATCAACACCATCAGGCAAAGTCAAAATAGGGGTTGAAGTGAGTCGAGTCTTCAACTTCTGAAAACTCTTCTCACAAGATTCGGACCACAAGAACTTTACTTTCTTTTGGGTCAACCGAGTCATAGGAGATGCTCTGGAGGATAGACCCTTAACAAAATAGTGGTAATAGCTAGCTAAACCCAAGAAACTTTGGATATCAGTCGGAGAAATAGGTCTAGGCTAATTTCTAACAGCTTCGGTCTTTTGGGGATCAACTCTAATACCCTCGGAAGAAATGATATAACCCAGAAAATTAACTGACCTTAGCCAAAACTCACACTTACTAAACTTGGCAAATAACTTGTGATCTCTAAGGGTTTACAAGACAGTTCGGAGATGAACAGAATGTTCATCCTCACTAGGGAGTACACTAGTATATCATTGATGAACACTATGACAAACATATCCAAATATGGTCTGAACACTCGATTCATGAGGTCCATGAAAGCTACTGGAGAATTAGTTAACCCGAAAGACATAACAGGAAACTCAAAATGGCCATAACGAGTTCGAAAAGCAGTTTTTGGGATGTCACACTCCCTAACTTTGAGTTGATGATAGCCGAAACAAAGGTCCATCTTTGAGAAATAACTTACACCTTACAATTGGTCAATCAAATCATCTATTCTTGGAAGGGGGTACTTATTTTTTACAGTGACTTTATTCAGTTGGCGGTAATCAATGCACATACACAAAGAGCCATCTTTATTTCTCACAAACAACACAAGAGCACCCCAAGAAGAAACACTGGGCCTTATAAAACCCTTATCTAGTAGATCTTTGAGTTGCTTTTTCAACTCCTTAAGTTCTGCAGGGGCCATATGGTAAGGAGGAATAGAAATGGGCTGAGTATCGAGAAGAAGATCAATCTCAAACTCTATCTCTCTATCAGGAGGTATCCCTGGGAGATCATCCAAAAAAACATCAGAAAACTCATTGATAACGTTAACAGACTGGAAAGTTAGAGTCTCAACTTAGTGTCTTTGACTCTAACCAAATGGTAAATACACCCCTTGGAAATAAGCTTTCTAGCTTTGAGGTAAGAGATAAAAT